>NW_010564134.1:5516-51106 GCF_000687285.1 Phaethon lepturus
CTGCTGAAGCCCTAACACAGCTGTACCATCTAATTAAACTATATGGAAGGACATACAGACTAGGTAAGCTCTGGCTTTGAAGCAGAGAAACTCATACAACAGACCAGCAATTTTTTAGCAAAACAGTTTTTGGCATGAAAATGCACTGGTTTGTTAACATGTGTTCCTGGAAAAGTAGGATCTACCAGAGTGTGGTTAGTGGTTGAGACACCGGTGAGCTGCACTGAGGGAGTACCTAATGCATTCCTTTGTGTACTTCTGAATGTCCTAGCCACTTCTCTTCAAGTTTTCTTGAATTCTTCCTTATATTTTTCTTTGGCTTACAAAATACTGTGAGGGGGGGTGTAGCTCTTACATTTTTTTCTTTTTTGAAAAAAAAAATCAATGTGAGAATAAAGTAGATTAACAACTTTTCTCTTTCATGTGGAATATAGTGCATGTTGTTAGCCAACCCTATTTTACAGCTGTTCCAATAATCTGTTTCATGTGCAGATTTTCTTGTAAAAATATGTCCCTGCACTAGTTCACATTCTAGTTCTTTCAGTAGTATAATGACACTCCCTAGGCTGTTATGAAATCCATGAACTTCTCATTTCCTATTACCCAGGTAGCAAAGATGCAAGGCTCCAATCTACAGCCCTCTTTGAGTTCTACTGAGACAATTTCTGAAAGGGCTTCTGGATTTGCGTGTCCTCCTAGTTGGAGTGGCTGAGCTGGGGTGGCTCTCTGGAAGCTCCACCTTGCCCAGCAGCCTGTCACAAATCAGAGGCAGCCCTAAATGCCTCAGGGAGGAGGCACAAGGAATCCTGCATCAGGCATGTCTAAATTAATCAGGACTCCACCTCTGCCCCAGTATTAAAAAAAAATTAAAAAAAACCTTGAAGCAGGAAGGTAGGTAGTTTTTCTCTGAAATTGCTGCCTTTAAAATATTTTTGAGCATTTTTAAATGCAAAGAGGTGCCTAACCCTCTACTGAATCCTGCTGGATTCACTACCTCATGTGGTTGGGCTTTTCGCGTGAAAGTGTGTCTCCTTTTACATAAATTTTGAATTTTCCATGCTTAAATTTAGTGAAATGTTTCTTTGTTCTTCCATTATGATAAAGGAGGCGGATAAAAGTATCTCATCTATCTTTTCTATCCTGCTCCTTAAGTTCTCTACTTTTGATCATTTCCTCTTTTATTCATTTTGTCTCATCTCTTAGGTAAACAGTCCAATTCTGTTACATTTTGTTGCATTTCTGAGGTTTTCCATGTCCCTAATTATTCTCATCACCCATCTCTGAACTCTTTTTCTATCTGCTATATCCTTTTTTGACATTTTAGGTGCAAATTGTTGCAGGTGCAATTTAGATCACTTAGATGTCCGAGTCCCTGACTTATGGATGCAATCAGGGACTCAGACATCTAAGTAAGTAGATTGCAGACACAAATAATTACATTGTGAAATGTGCCTGCAAGTTTTGTGCCCATCAGAAATGGTTAAAGCTAGACTAAGGATCAGAGCCTTAATCACAAGCAAAATATCCCCATCACTCTTCAAAAGAGAAAAGGGCCCTCTCCATTTGAACAAGGTACTGTCACAGAAAAAAAATTAACCCGTTTAAACTGTTCCTATCTAAAGCTACATCATAAGTGTAATAATGAGTAGAATAATCAGTCAGGAAGACATGGAACAGCACCATAGTATCTGAGGACCTTACTGGGAGAGAAGAGCATGGTGTGTACTGAGCTTCCATGATAACCAATGTTTATAATTTGAATGTTTCTGTCTTTAAAAATGAGACTTGAGATTGTTTCCTTTGTGGTGCTGAAATATTTCTTCCATTTATCTACGGGAAGAAGGTTTAAGAGACTTTGTTCATGTCCACCATCCAACATTTTAGAAAACTCAGTCTGATATTATTGAAAAATATTTTGAACAAGATTTTGTCATTCCTTCTCATTATGAATTAAATGTCTTTCTAGGATGAGGATTCAGCAGATTGCAAAGTTGATGTCATGTTGTTTGATGGTGCTGGTGGAAAAGTTGGAGTGGGAGCTAACTTTTTGCAAGAAACAAAAATTTTTGAACTAGAACTTTTTTCCTAGATTTTCTGTATTGATTGAAACAAAGTTTTCATTGCCGGTTGTAAAAAAGTAGCTCCTCTTTCAAATATACGAAGAGAAGATTTCATGCTTTTCTGCTATTTTTTCTGGAAGGAAGAAGAACCTCTATTTTTCTTTGAAAACCAAAGATTTCTAATATTCAAAATTAATGAAATATTCAATATCTGAATTTTTTTTCCATTGTCTCTCATTAAACTTTTGTATGACAACTACACTGAAAAAGAAAACAAAATATACTTAATAAATAGCAATATATAAACACTTAAAGTGTGAACTGGATATATTCTAGAATTAGACTTAGTGGTAGGCTTCAATTTTAATACGCAAACATACATACATTTAAAAATATTCTGGACCTGTAATGCTACTCTCTGCTATGGACTGTGAGCAGTGGAAGAAGAGAAGAAAGTTGGTAGGATGAATGTGTGATAGTGTCTGGGCAATTTCAGCCATCTTTTCCCTCCTGTCCTCCCAAATTCTATTTTACTTTCTGGTGTATTTCAGTCCTGTGTCTGCTCCAGTCCCAGCTTGTCTACCTCCTTTGCTCTGCTAGTCAGCAGTCCCAACAAATGGCTTTTGGTCATCCTATGAGGCTGAGATTTGTTAGGTATTATTGCCAAACTTTGGTATGGACAACACAAAAATAAGTAAATTTTTAGTATGAGGTAAACTTCAAATCTCACCAAGCCTGACTATAGTACCAGACATATGTTTCCATAAGGGAGATTGTATCCTCAAGAGTATTTCTCACTTAGCTAAATGCCACGTTATTTACTAATGGGTCCACATTTCAGATAACCTTGAAGAATTATTTATCCTCAACTATGTGCTCCTCGTTACTCACATAAGAGGACTTATGCACGGAGGAATCACTTAACTTTAATTAGATGCGCTATATTAAGTCCCTGAAAATGAGCATTCTATCTAGAATTGCTTAAATATTTAATCAGCTCCCAATCAGAAATCCTGTTTGGATAGGCAGCCATTCTTCTCACTGAAGACAATAAGAAAACTCCAAGTAATTTTAAAGGGAGCAGGAAAAAATGCAGTGCAAAAGCATAGGTTTTATTCAGTTAAAGCAAATGAGGTTACAGAAAGGAAGAAAAACTGCACAGACATTTTTCAGTGCACTTTCAGAGAGTAATAACTCTCTGGAATTAAGCCAAGCTGATTAGTTAGGCTAACTGGTATGACTTTGAACTCGGGCAGAAGGAGAAGCACCTGAGAGGCTGAAGCTGATGCAACAGCCTCCGAGGCTCACAGCCAGTGCTTGTTCTTGCTTGATCCAGCATTTCTCTGTACTCAGAGCTCTGGTGGTTTAAGCTACTCTGCACGACTCTCTAGTAGTGGAGCAATGAATATAAAGACACCTCCTTTTCCACAGGTGAAAGAGAGCAGGGGAGAAGCACCACTGGTGACAGAAGATCAGGGCCCAGCAACTTGGAAGCAGCAAGCATTAGCCTCAGCAATCACGTCTGTGGCAGGGTGACCTTGGATGGATGCCAGGTGCCCTCCAAGCTGCTCTATCACTCCCCTCCTCAGCAGGACAGGAGGGAGAAATTAAGATGGAAAAAAACCCCACGTGAGTCAAGATAAAGGCAGTCTAATAAAGCAAAAGCAAAGGCCACAAGCAGAAACAAAGGAAAACAAAGGATTTATTCTCTACTTCCCATCGGCAGGCGATGTCCATCCAGTTCCTGGGAAGCAGGGCTTCAGTAAGCATAGTGGTTGCTCCGGAAGACAAACATCATAAATAACGAATGCCCCGTCTCTCCTCCACCTTTCTCCTAGCTGTTATTGCTGAGCTGACGTCATATGGTATGGAATATCCCTCTGGCCAGTTTAGGTCGGCTCTCCTGGCTGTGTCCCCTCCCAAGACCTTGCCCACCCCCAGCCTGCTGGTGAGGGGGGAATGTTGCAGGGACAGCCTTGGTGCTGTGCCAGCACTGCCCAGCAGGAGCCAAAACGCTGGTGTGCTGTCAACACCTTTCTAGCCACCAGCACAAAGCACAAGGCTGTGAGGGCTGCTGTGGGGAAAATTAGCTCCATCTCAGAAAGCCAATACAATGTCCCAGTTGAAATGGGTGCAGCTGTGCAGGTGCTTCTCCTCTGCTCTGCCCCTGGTCAAATACATCTAGTGTGGTCCCTCTGTGGCTTTGCATGCCCTGGTTTCTGGTTAAAGTTACACTAGGTCAGCAGGCTGCAGAAACCTCTTACAGCCTGTGCTGGTCTCAGCTGCCGGCTGGGAGGGAGCCCTTTCTCTCACTTTCTTGCCGAGTTGCATGGTTGCCTGTGTCTTACTGGGGATGTGATCTCTGCTGTGAATAGCTTTGCACAGCTAAGAGGGTCTGCTACTACAGATGCTCTTGTGCCTGCGCAGGCTTTCTGTGCGTTCACCTCTTTCTTGTTTGTATTACTGTGGCACTGAGAAGTCCAAACTCTGGTTCAGGATCACAACTGCAGTGCGCAGAGGTGATCTTTTGCAGCTTACAACCAAAGTGGCAGGCGAGAGTTACATGAAAAGTCAGTCCTGGTGGCTTTTGGTAGACACTGAAAGGCCTGCTGGATACTTTCACAGGAAGGCTGCAGCTCTTCTGGGACTGTGGTGTTGAAGACATTATGGACTGTTGATGGATAGCTAGAAATGTAGCGCTCACAGGCACTGGCTGTCATCCCTCCACTGCCACTCTACTCTTCCCCATCCAAGCATTTCCCTCATTGCTGTAGATGGCATATTCCTCCAGCACGTATCACACCAGCTAGTATGAGCTGCCTTGTCTCCTCTGCCCCCAATCAAGTTTTTAAATCCCATTAACATTGAAAGACTGTAGCTGTGGTTATAATTCAGTTGGAGAGGCCATAGGAGTTCAGGAGCTGAGGACATGGGTGACATGCTGCTGGCCAACAGGTTTTTGACTTCCAGTGGAATGAAGTCACCTGCAGTATCAGCTACCCGATACTTTAATGCTGTAATACAATTGGTTCCTTGATTCTCACCTGCATCAACCATGGAAACACTTGTCTTGGCAGAAGTGTAGTTTGTGCTTACGGCCATGGCAGCACACAGCTCAGCCTCATTTGGGATCTCATGCCTGACCCTATCTCCCTCCTGCTCAACTGTAATTTATGTCTCCTCTGCCCTTCATGCAAATTTAGTCTATTCTCTTATCAACTGCCCATTCAAAGAATTAAGCCTGTAGTGACAGTGTGGGGATTTCCTTCCGTGTCTGTCCTGTTCTGTGGACTTTCAGACCATTTGAAAAACATCCCTTAGTTCTTGCCTCCAGGCTGCAGACCAGCCTGCCTGTATTGCACATGTTTTGTCCTTAGGTCCCTCACAGGCCTTATCTTGTAAACCTCAGATCCATCTCAGGGGCTGCAGTCCAATTTGTTTGGATGTCTTCTCATCTCTGTTGTGCAGACCAGCATCTAGAAGTCACGTGTTCTGTCTCAGAAAACTTGCAATTGTTCTAGTTTATGCCCTTTCTCATTTGCTGTAGTAAAATACAGTAGTAAATACCAAATTAATATTAGCTGGTTAACACACATGTTAAGTGGATATGAATTTGAAGACTTTTTTCCAATGGCTTCTGCTGAGCTAGATCGAGCGCCCCATCTGCAGAGAGACATATATCTTTTCTAGAAACTCAGACAGGTGATGAGGTTTCCTTGCTTGTTACATCTAGTCATCATTTTGATCAAGACTGACCATGGCAACTTTTAAGGGTCCAGCACATCTTCTTTGTATTAATTCATGGGAATCACTATGTCACTTTTCTTTATTTCAGTATTCCTTGTAATTACTTTGAGACATCATGTGAACACTTTCCTGTTGTTAAGCTGTCATTCTAAAACTTTGCTATGACGTTGACCTGACAGGAAAAGGTTGTTAGATTATTGATGTTATGTCCATTGGATAGTCTAATATAAATTCTGAATGGCAGCTTATTGATGTAACACAATGTTTTAAAGAAAATATACCTTTTGGCTTAGCTGTGGCTAAGCTTGGCTTAGCTTTTAATAACACTCTTCCTAAGTTTAAAACACTTTTACATAGCACTCCCTAAACCTAAATTGAAGGGGTGTTTGATAACGCTTTTAAATATTACTAATGTATGGCAGTGAAACATCTGCAATACATTTCAGTGTCAGCAGATAGGTATTGATGATTGTTCTAATGAACAATAAAACATCATCTGAATTTTCTGTGAAACTAAAAAATAACAACAAAACACACAATACATCTGAAACACAAATCTATACATTCTGTTTTGTGTTAATTGTTCCTCATGACTAGTTAACACTTCCCTGTTTGCTACAGTACCATTAGTGTGCTGAAAGTGATGAGATGGGTCAGATTTCTTCATTGCTGTATTCATGTTCCATGTCTGGAAGAAAGCAGATGTCACTCTCATCTTCAAGAATAGATGGGAGGAGGATCTGAGGAACTACAGGCAGGTCAGCTTCATCTTGGTCGCTGTGTAAGTCATGGAACAAATATTATGGGAAGCTATTTTGATATATATAAGGGATGAGAAGGTGACTAGAAGTAGTAACATGGATTTATGAAGAAGTCATGCTTGACCAACCTGATAGCCTTCTGTGATGAAGAGACTGGGAGAAGAGTAGTGCTGGATGTTGCTCGTCTTGAGTTCAGCAAGGCTTTCATTCCATAACAAAGACAAATCGATGAAGTATGGACTAGATAAATAGACAGTGGGATAGACTGATTCTCCTTCCTGATTTGTACTCATGTGGAGACAGCTAGTGTTTTTAAGCCGTGGCCTCTGTTGGATGGAGAGGTCATGAGGTGTCTGGCAGTCTGTAAGTCTGAATGGCCGTGGAAGAGCATTCACAGGGGTAGAAACTCCCTCAGATGTCATTAAAGGGAGCGATAAGCCAAGGATACCTGGATAAGAAGCTTGTGTTGTTGGGTGTTCTGGAGGCACAATGCTCCTTAGACGTCCTTAGTTCAAGGCACCTGTTTGTCCAGAGTCCTGTGTACCCAATATAATCACATCTGTTTTCATAGTACTCAAGTGAGGTCATGCATGATAGATATTTCACTTGAACATGGATTCTGTCT
Source organism: Phaethon lepturus (assembly GCF_000687285.1). Classification (NCBI taxonomy): domain Eukaryota; kingdom Metazoa; phylum Chordata; class Aves; order Phaethontiformes; family Phaethontidae; genus Phaethon; species Phaethon lepturus. The sequence goes on from NW_010564134.1 coordinate 12,710, forward strand.
TTTGTGTGCTGTTGGCAAGCATTAAGGATTAAACAGTTTTGATGTTAAACAGCAGAAGAATTAATCTCAGTTATTTTCTTTTATCATTATCTAAACTCAAAACCTGGACCAGAAAATTTTGCCATTTAGCATCACAAATATACTTTTCTTTTTCACTACAAGTTATTTTAATACCACTTTTAAGACACAGCCAATAGAGTCACACAAGAAAAACGTGATGTGTGATTTGGCTTGTTCTTTAGAGACATCCTATTCCTTCATGTCAACTATCTGTGACCTAGCACATGCTTTTCTACATACACAGCCCAGAAACAAAAGTCTAGAATAGGTCAGAATAATTTTGCCCTAGAAATGTGCATTTTTGCTTTTGATAATAAAATAGGTAAGAATGGAAATTGTTCCTTGAGGTAATTTCCTTCCTGCCTCATTTTCCCTTTAATGGCTATTCCTCCCTGAGGAAGAACCTCTTTCTATGCTTTCTATTCTTCCAAATGGCTTGAAAAACCTGACTGTACTTTTCTCTGCATTTCAAACATAGTCAATATTTGCAACAACCTTCTGAAAAACAGGTGGGATTATGATGGACATGTGGCTAAGGTGTGGGCAGAGCTATGTGGAAAGCAGAGTTAGAATTCCTTATCCAAAATACAACTGCAATTTCATGTGCAACCACACATTTAACAGATTTCAAAGGAATTTAGATTATATTAATTATTTTTATGTCTCAACTCTACCATTTGCTTAATTATTTTTAATACAATTTCATTGTGTTCCCTATCCAAAAAGCTTCTGATAATTTATTTGGATTTTTTTAATTTGTTTTGGGTTTTTTTTGTTTTGTTTACATATTACAGAGGCAAGATGCTTAACAGCTTGAGGTCTTTACAAAGCACAGGACCTCTTAAGTTCTCATTTCCTTATCTCCTCTCTTTGAAGTGGGAACATTTTTATTCTTAGTCCCCTTCTTCTTTCTCCCTCTTTTCCCTTCTGTTTAATATTTGCAAGCTTTTCAAGGTCTGCTTTTCTTCTCACTGCTCACACTGCTTATTGTGTTCTACTCACCACTACATGGTGACAATTGTTAACCTGGCACCTCACCAGGCCCTTTGGTTCTTGCCCACACTTTTGCTCTGCAAGGACAAGGTCATAAGCAAAGCTTTCCTACTTCTTGCTCTGCATAGATTTAATGACCATTCAGACGGCAGTGTAAACTTCATAAAAATCTATCAGGTCATGAAAACTTCATAACCATGCATTGCTGCTCTCAGAAATTTTGGCAAATGTCTAAAAGACCCATGAACAAATGTGTTTTTTTAAGCTTCAGAGGTAACTTGAACTTTCATAATCACCCTTCCTCAGAAGGTTGGAAGAAATGCCTTCAAACATTCATATCATTTCAGTCTGTCTTGTATTCAGTAAGTTTTCTAATGAAAATTTATGAAGGGCTTTTCACAGAGCCCTTAGCAGCTGAAGGCTGCAATTTACAGTAATACCAGAAAATCTGGGACCTGGATTTCCATGAGTTCCAGTGTGAGCATATGAGAGACTGCTGTGGTTGTTAGCCTTTTTTATAAGTACTGGCTAAGCTCTGAAAACCTGGTCCTGCCCAGCCAAGGCATGAGTCTCTGTGCTTGATTCCTCTCCCCTCGGTTAGGAACCAATTTGCTTTAGACTCCCTGTGTATCCAGTGACAAGAACAAGGCAACAAGGGTGGCTAACCCTGCTATTATATAAAGCACCCTTTGTAGGACCTTCTTTGTTTCATTGTTGGTGTGGAGACAACAGTGTCCATGTGCCTAACCTGGACACCTTGATCAGGTGGGATGAATTTTTGCCCTCCAAAATAATTTGGTATTTTTGTGCCTTCATGCTGGCCTGGCTCTGTAAGGAAGACGACAATGAGAAGGTTACCTCACGCCGGTGCTTTACCCAGCCCAAGCGGGCTCTGTTGCATGCAGGATGTGTCTGGATGCTCCTGTAACCATTCCAGCCTTCTGGGTCTGACCCCCTTGTGCTCAATCCTCCTCATCATAATGTGCCATGCTGCTGCACTTGAGGCTGGCTGTAATTTTACAGAGCAGCAGATTGCTAGGATTGCTGCTTCTTCCTCTCTTCCTGCTGCTGGCAGGTCTCTTCTGCAACAGTTTGGTGTTCTCAGTTTTAGGAGTCTCCAGGCTGGCTAAGAGGCAGGTGCTGCAATCCTTTCCCTTCTCTAGGGACCCTCTTTGATAATAACCTTGGCCTGACTGAGCCTATTGTTTTTTTTTTTTTGGTGGAGAAACACTTAAATAGTGGATCCTGTGATCAGGTTTAGGCACGAAGGATGCCCTGATCTGACTGAACCTGTTGTGGGTATGCAGTTTCTTTTCTTGCTATGAAAAAGCAAGTCAGTGATGGAATGCCTGGATGGGTGCCTTGGGGTGTGGGAAATGGCAGAGTGGAATTTCATATTGATCAAGCATTGAAATTCAGCCTCAGCTATATGTCAGTCCTGTTTTGGCTCTAGTCCTCTGGGTCTTTACTGCATGTTTTGTTTTTTTTTAATACCAATTCAGTTCTTTTTGGATTTTTTTGGGTTGGAAAAGGTAGGGTTTATGCTTTTTCCTGGGAGTCATGCAGGGGTCTTGGCATTTTAAGCACCACAAGATTGAATTAGTACTACAAAGGAAGCGTTTTGTGTCTGATTTACTTATGATGAACTAATTTCTGCTGCACAGAACCTATTTTGCTTGAAACATTTTTGTTTAAATAGAGTAATATTTTAATCTTGTGCTTTGGGTCCTTTTAAACCTGATTCTATTTTGTGCTCCTATTATCCCAATACCAGTTCAATTAAGAGTGGTTAAAAATCAAGATATTTATTTTAATTGCATGCTTACCTTTTGAGGGTATAGTGCAGTAAATAAGGAACATTTGAACAAAAAAACCTAACATTGCAACATGTCTTGTCACATTATACTTACCCTACACCTGATTTCAAATGTAAATTGCACAGCATTTAGCTCTAATGAAAATACTCTAGTGAAGGAAATTGTTAAGATTTTCTGGTGCTCCCCTAGGGGTAATATTAAAACCTCCATTACTAACATCTCACTCTGAGAAGACAAAATGTGCACTGAGAATACAAAAGCTCTGTTGGCATCTAAATGTGTGCCAATTAATTCGCAGTTACAGACCTGCAGATCTGTATGGAGATGTAAAAATAGGACCTGGGAAAGCTATTTAGATCCCTGTATAACAGGGCTCCTTGACCCTGGATTTCTAGTGTTAGTTTAATCATGGCATTCTGCTTTCTATTTATTTATATAGTTGCCTCAATGAACAAATTAATAATTATACAGCACATTGACAAACACGCCGAGTAATATTTGCCAGATTTTAAATTAATTTAATTCAAGGGCCACTTCATTTACAGGATTCATAGGCACATCAAGGAGTAGCTTTTGCTTCATTGCTATTCAGATTACACCAAGATTTTTCATCATTTTTCTCTCTCTTTTTTCTCTCTCTCCCCTCCCTTCACCGAGGAGGACAATTTAACTTGCTTTTCCAAATAAGTAGTTACTTTCAGGCAGGTGGAAGACAGGTAAATGATAGGCAAACAGAAATGTAGATAAATGCATGGGTGACATACATTTACAGAGATAATAATTTTTGTTATGGAGAAAAAGGAAAACAATTAGGTAGCACTAATGCCTCATCTTTATTTTCCCATTACTTCCAATTTTCAATCTATCTCCTTTTGTTTTTCATCTATAATTTCCTTTGAAAATTATTTTAATTTCAAGTCTGTCTTGTGATTCTGTGGAGGAGTGTTTCCATGTTGAACGTCAACTCAGTCACACAGAAGTGCCATGCTTTGTATTGTATGTCAACAGAAACTTGATATTAGGACCAGCAACTGGCTGGAAGTGCAGTATTTGAGTTGAGAAATGTATGTCCTATGGCAGGCAAGTCGAAGTCTTTTTAATGAAGACTGTGTCCTTTGAGCATGGGGAAGGAGATGAGCATCAGTCTTTAAAAACACTCCCCCCCATTTTCTCCAACATTGCCAAGTAAAAGGAAATTCACAGAAAGGTGTTGCTTTTATTTACCAGTCTTCTTCTGTTTCCCATTTCATGATTCTTTTGGAAGAAACAGGACAAATTGGTATGTGAAAAAGACTTTTTTTCTTAAGAGGTGGCAGATTGCTGTATTGGCCAGTACATAGCAGGGTCCTCTGCTGGAAAATTGAGAATCTGAGAGATATTTAATAATTCCTCCATATTATTTAGAACTGCAACATTGGGGAATTAGTACCCCCTCATTACACTTTTTCTGCCGCACATGATCAATGTTTCCATCTATTTAATTAGAACAACAGCCCCCTGAGATGCTGGCACTTATAGATACATGCTCGGTTGTAGAATGAGATGGCTGAAATCCCCTTTCATTCCCCTTCTGATATCATCTGATTTGTACCCAAAATATCCCTTCCTTGGCAAAGGAGATTACCAGGGCCAGAAGCCACTCCATTCAGCCAGCAGAGCATCATGGCAGAGCCTGAGCTACCATGTCCTTCTGTCCCTCTGTCCCTTCAGCAGCAGTGCTTCCTCAGAAATACTGCACCTAAGTTGGGTACCCAGACCTTTCTTTCTGGGCTGAGCCCCTGCTTCACCTGGGTCAATTGCAAGGTGAATATGAAATAGTCACGTGGGTCCACAGATGCTCAGTAGTTTGTTAAACAGAGACAACTTGATCAGCTGCGTTTGCTCTCCTACTCTTTGCTAACTAAATCTAGCCACAGGCACAGCAGAGCTTTTAGGGACCAGATCCTCAAAGGCATGAAGTCCAACTAACAACGGGAACTGGATCCTAAAAGCTTTGGAGGAGGGATGCTGTGTAATTATACTTAACTTCAAAGGTGTAGCTAGATAGTGAAACTAAGGGCTATGAATGGGGATCATCTCACCCAGCTTTCAGGGGGAGACTCAAATATATGCATTTGGGTGTCTATAAATGAGTGAGGTGCCTTGGCTTCCGCAATGGATACTGCAGGTCTAGAACCTAATTCAGTTCCCTAAACATATGCCTTGAGAACTCTTCCAAGCTCTCTACATTGTTGAAGACCTCTGCATGAGACTGACACATATGACAGAGGCCCTAGAAAGACATATTTCCTTCAGCAGCTGGAAGCCAGGCAGCATACGCTAAGGTACCCCAATTATCTGGGTTAGTTGAACTGCATCTAGGCTCCACTGACTAGATCTGCATGGACTGTACTGGGAGCTCAGACACCTCAACCACCTGTAGAGTCCTACATGCTGGTGCCTAAAATAAGGTGTCCTATCTGGCAGTGAAGCCCACCCTAAATACCTACTGGTAGGCAGAGGTAGCAAGATGAAACTCATCAAGGGACGCTAACAACGAGAAAACAAAATTTAAAGGAAGACAAGTGAATCGGCTTTTCCCCCCAACTGAAGGCTATATTTGGAGATGAAAATTCTTTAGGTGATACACGGATCTGTCTGGAGAAGAGCAGTGTCTCAGAAACCATTTCAGGAGAGATCAGAGGGACTGGGAGTGAATTGTATAGCAAGATTTGAATCAATTGCTTATTTCTAATTTGTGTGAGGCCACTTAAAAGGTGGCATAACAGTGGCTGGCAACATGCAAGACAGGTATTATGGAGATAAAAGAGGGCTGTGAAGAAAATTGAGAAATAATTTTTATACCTTTAACATATATTGCATTTAGGAAACTTGTGAGTTATCAATGAATTGTAAGGTACTTCTCAGAAACAAATAAGAAATAGCTGTGCTTCGTGTAAGACATTAGCAGACTCACTCTTATGTCTGAACAACTTCTCATAGGTAAAATTGCTTTAGCTGGCACGATCATCACTGTTCACTGCTGTATTCAGCAGGCTGCTGAATGTGATAATGAGTGATGTCTTTTTTCCATCACTTCAATACAGGTATGCAATTTATTCCGCCAGTAAACACTATTATAATGTAAAATTTATAATACAATATCTTTCAATGCCAGTCAGAGTGATGGTTTGAAGGAACTCGAATGTGTCTGTTATGTATCAGAGCAAACAAACCCTACATTACAACAAAGTTGCTTACTTGGCAAAATGGTGCAGCTGCCTGGCTTTGCTTGCTGGGACGCATATATTAACAGCAATACTGCTTGCTGTACTGTTGTGGCCCCAAATTCCCTCAGTCTTTCTATACAGTCCTCACAGCATTATAGGTACCAAAGGAAATGGAAATTGCTATGTCACATATTAGGCATTTGCAGCATTAGGTTTACCTTATAATATTGCCACAGCTCAAACCCAAGGTCAGCACAGCTAATGTTCCTCAATATCGTTAGCCAGATGATAAACTCCCACATTAGTCCTGCACATTTAAGTTGACAATACAAATAAATACTTTCTCCTGTGTGTATGTGTGGGGGTAGTGTTCTTTCTTTCAAGAGATTTTAGATGATATTCCAAATAATTTCTAATAATTTAAAAGCCTTTTAAAGAACAGGCTCTTCTTCCAATAATTGACAGGCAAGACAATACCAGAGGGGGAGGCGAGGTGGAGAGGGGCGGAGGTGTAGATTGCTCTATATAAAAGCCTCTAAATTATGTTGTCAAAATTATAGCAACTTTTTTTTTTTTCTCGAAAGCCTTGAAAGATCACACTCCTCCAGTCCCAGACTGTTGGCTTTTGTTTGTTTTGTGCAACCAACCTAAAAATTCATGTCATCATATCTTTTGTAATTGGTGGCAAAATTTGCCTGAGACCAGGAACCCAAACATGTGATGGAAAACATTGTCTCCATTTCTACACAGAACTATATGAATAAATTTTGGCTGCTGCTGCTGTTACCTGTGATTCATAGGTTGGATCTGTGCTTCTGTCTTTGTTTATTTCCCATTCTTTGCCAGATTTTCCTGTGAAAAGTAAGCTGTCTGGAGATTGCGCTGTATGCTGATATGATTTGACACTTTTGACAGTGGGGAAGCCCCTGACCATGGGCTCTTCAGTTGGGAATGGTCTCCATTGAGACAAACATTCAGTTACTTGTTAAATACACTGTAAAACTGCTCAGGATTTGACAGATTACTCTCTTACATCTATGATGAAGCTGCTTCCAAAGCAGGAGCGTCAATGACTACATTTTCATTCAGACACCTTCTTGGTTGTTGGCTTCTCAGTATCTCTTCCAGGCTAGAAAATTTCCTGAGAAACTTTTTATTTGTTTCTTTCTTTCGCTGTTAAGATTTAATGACCTGATGTCTTGTAAGATGGTTTTGGTCTTGGAAACAGAAAATCTGTGTCAAGTGTCCATTCAGGAGCAAAATCACACTCAGGCATTAATTGTTGCGGTAAACCTGTGAAAAGAATGGTGTGGTAGCTATACCTCTCGTCATTTCGCAGTAAAATAATTTGCCCTAGAAGTAACAAGCTGAAAAATTTAATTAATTTGCTGCTTGAAACATTTTAATGTATTTATTTTTTCAGGATATTTATTCTCCACAGCATGCCAAGCTGCAGTTCGTTTCTTGCTGTAGTCATCATGTCCCAATAAAGTCTATATAGCTCAAGCATTTCAGAATTGAAGATGCATTTTCAACATGACATTAAATATAATCAGAGTTTCTGCTTGCTGTCCCACACGCTACATCATTTGTTATCACTCTCCCTTCATAAAATGTCTGTTAAACAATGAAGCTTCTAAAAAATCTGTCTGTCTGCCCAGCCATCTGTCTGTCTTCCACATCCCAAACACAGAGCAAAGCTCAGTAGCTTGTGTGTGCTTTTCAGCTTTGGTTCATACAGAGTGTCTTATTAAAGTGGGAGAACAAGCAACCCTTCAAAAAAGGGCTGAGAAAACAAGCAAATCCCTTCCACAAACAAGCGGGAGAGAGCAGGATGCTGTTTCAGCTTTTGGTGTTCAACTCTGCAACAGGCATTGCATCCTGTAGTGCTTTATGGCGTCTGCCTGCTGGAAGGGCTGATTGATTAAAAAGGAAGGGTAAATGCATGCTGTTGTTGTCTGGTGACATTTCAAGAAAACAACAATATTTTTATTATTTTTAAGAAACTTTTTTAAGAGTAAACGGCGTGCTTTTAAAAAACGTACTATGCATGATCTTCATCAGTTGAAAGTCTTGATATTGTTGACAGGTAGATGAATGGACTGCAGTCACTTCTGGCTGCAAGACAAGGAAGAATTTAGTCTGGAAACTTGCTGAAGAAAGGGACTGTTTGCTACTCTTTGGAGCAATACGAACACCTCTCCCTGCTCTCTGTGTTTGGACTAAGCAAGCTAAATGCTGGAAAGCAGTCCAGAAAATGTGTCCAGGAAGGTGGTAGGTACAGGTTGTATTCCTGCAGGTCTCGGTCTGACCCCAGCCGCTGTGATAGAATTTGGGTTGGTACTGCAAGGTGTTCGGGAACTCGGGTGAATCATGTCCCTTTGTTATGCCTCAGCTTCTCTGTTGAACTGGAGATGATGGTGGATATATGATTTGTAACGTACTCTGAGATCTTTAGAAACATGACCCAATTTCCTTTTGTGCTTCTGAATCAAACACAGAAACTGTTTACAAATTAAAAAGGAGATTCATTTGAGAACTGAAACTGGATGCAGAGACTCTTATCTTCCCACAAGTCAAAATCAGAAACCAGTCACTGCTCTTTATTCTTTCTTTAAGTTTTATTACCAACTAGTGGCAATGGAAAAGCTTCACTTTAGTCCAGTGGGATTTATGGCAGCATCCAAGTCAGCAGTTCACCATGTTAGTGAAGTTCTGCTGTTGGCAGCGAAAGGGTCAGAGTACACAGTGGCTGTGTTGGTAACAACCACCTGAAGTGTTAACATGCTGTGGCTCTCTTTGATCACAGTGGCTCTTCTTACTCTTTCTGCACCCAGCCTTTTGCTGAAGTGTCCTCCAGTCTTTTCCACTAGTAACCAGGTCTGTGCTGGAAAGTCAGACACACTGATGTAACAGAGTGGTATTAATTATATTGCTAAAGAATATTTGGATAAGCATAATTTCTGTCCTTTCTTATTTTTCTGAGCTGAATTTTATGTGTATGACATTTTGCATAAGAAAGGTTTTTATTGTTTCAGGGGAATTAAGGGAAAAAGAAAGAGGATTTAGAATTGCTGGGAGATTTTGAAGGAAAATAGTATTACGTGAATGCTAAGACACATCAAGTGGTCTCTAGGGTGAAAAGCCATCTGGGAGAGATTAATGTCCTTTGGCAAGGTTACAGTTAGGAGAAAGTAGCATCCCAAAAACTAGGAGTGGATTAGCTTGGAAATATAAAACAGACAATGTATTTCTCCCCCCCGAGATACACTTCTGTGTGTGCATGCACGGGAGCTTTTCTGGGACTACAGGGAGTGCTTTTCATCTACGCTGTTTGAGCACTGTGCCTCTGGTTGCTTCCCTACTGGCCCAGAACTTGTAAGACCATGCTCTGTGCACAGAGATGCTGGGTACAGACCCTTATCCATAATGGCAAATAAATCCCGTTCTTTTGATCAAAGCCGTAGAATCTTTTCAAGCTTCTTTTAACAATGAACCTAATTACCTGAAGGTATCTTTCCTCAATGATCCTAATCTAGTGGTCATGTGCTAACTTTTGAGTAGTCTGTTGTCAAATCCAGCAGTCTTTTAAGGGTAGGCTATAAGCCGTGTTTCATCTTTGCTACTGACCAATCTACCTACTCCCTAATGACAGGGAGTACTGCAAAGACTAATGGGATTTAATTATGTGTATATATTTAAATGTACGCAGTGTTTCAAAGCTAAATGATGCCATGTCAGCTGAAACCAATGCCTGGCATGTGACTGGGAAACCAGTCTTGAATCGTATTGAATTTCTGTCCAATTCTGAGAGTTCTTTTTTCAGGTGTGACCGAGCTGATGTTGATGTTCCTGATACATTGGATGCGGATGTCATTTGTTTTCCGCTTAGTCTTCCCCCTATCCTACCTCTGCCTGGGGGCTGTCACCAGTGTAAACTAGAGCAACCTGTTTTGCTTTTGGTTTGGTTTTTTTTTTCCCCTCAGGTTTCTCCATGTCATACTCCCTGTAAGCCAAAGTAGTTCTTAGTTGCCACTTTGAAACAGAATTAAAATCACATTGTGACTGATCCAAGAATCAAACCTGGAACCTTTATGCCTATTTTTGTCTACTCAAGTGCAAATATAACAAAGCATGGCATTTCTAGAATACTGAAAATAATATTTTCACATGTTCATGTATCTCAAGAATCACTGTGTTACCTTTAAAAAAGAGTTTGGCACCAACCTATGAAGAAAGGTAACTTTCAATACATTCAGTGGTTCACCCCTCCCAAAAAAGTGTCATGAGTATCTGCAAATAAGGGATTATGATCAAGCAAGCACTTCTTTTGTAGCGAGAGTGCTTCTAACATGGTGTTATAATCATATGTGCAGGGTTACCAAATAATTTGCCTTTGCAGTAACTCTTATGACAGTAAGTACCAAAGGAGTAATAATTTGTGTCTGCTACGTATTGTAAGCTGTTGTCAAACAGATAACCTGTCTACATGTTCAGAACCACCATCTCCTGCTGTTCAACTCTATGGACAATGGGGTTTTAATCACTGAGGCATGCACAGTAGAATATAGGTTCAGACTGTGCTTTGAGGTGCTCTAGCACTGATAGAAAGGCAGTAACTGCTGTCTGAATAGCACTTACACTATATTAGCTACTGGAGGCAAGTGGTTCCTTTTTTCTTTTTCTTTTGCAAGAACATCACTTTTCTGTGCCATAAATCCTGTTCATGATTTATACTTTGGTGCTTCATTCCATTTTTTTTTTGTTTTCAATGTATTTCTTAAATAAACCAATTGTAAGTTATTTTCTTGTCACTGCAGAGGGAGAAATGGGAGTTAACTCTCGCCCATTAGCTCTGAACTAAATAAGGTCTTCCATCAGAAATAATAAAGTGAGTCAAACTCAATGCCACATTAAATCACTTGAAAGCTTTCGAAATGATTAACCAGCAGGGTGAGCTGTTTCTTTAGTAAGAATCACCTGCTGGTCAAGGTGAGAAGAGGACTTCTACATTTCTCTTCTATAAATTAGGAATTTATGAACCAGATAAATCCAAAGAAATACTACATATTGGAATAAAATTACAAACACCTTGAGGCTCCAATGTAAGTAGTCACTGTTTGTTGCCCAATTAAAGGCTTTTTTTTTACAACTGTATTTGTGCTATTTACCAAGTAGGAGGTAAATAGATGATTCCAAGAGTTGATAATTCCTCTTGCCTAGATTATGCCTACTTCACCCATTGCCTGGCTGGCAGCTCATTTGACCTCTTGGCAGTAACTGGAGCACAAGCGCTACAGGCTTGGGGAGGAGTGGCTGGAGAGCTGCCCGGCGGAAAGGGACCTGGGGGTGCTGGTTGACAGCCGGCTGAACATGAGCCGGCAGTGTGCCCAGGTGGCCAAGAAGGCCAACAGCGTCCTGGCCTGTATCAGAACTAGTGTGGCCAGCAGGAGTAGGGAAGTAATCGTGCCCCTGTACTCGGCACTGGTGAGGCCGCATCTTGAATCCTGTGTTCAGTTTTGGGCTCCTCACTACAAGAAGGATGTTGAGGTGCTGGAGCGTGTCCAGAGAAGGGCAATGAAGCTGGTGAGGGGGCTGGAGCACAAGTCCTATGGGGAGCGGCTGAGGGAACTGGGGTTGTTTAGTCTGGAGAAGAGGAGGCTGAGGGGAGATCTTATCGCTCTCTACAACTACCTGAAAGGTGGATGCACAAGGTGTATGTACAGTTCAAGGGTCTCCAGGAGTGGCTAAGAGATGGAAAAATGTGGATACATTCCTCTCTGCTCCCCTGCTTCCCCCACACAGTGGCTTGGCTTGGGACTGCCAGGAGCCTTGGTGCCAGCACAACCTTGTGGCAGGACTCTGGCACGGGAGCTCCACTGGAAGAGCTCACGAAGCCCATTTTTTTCAAGAGCCAACATTTAGCCCCTTCTAACCTGTATCTGCAAATCCAGTGTGGTTCAGTAATCCTTCTTGTTATCACTGAGTCACAGTAGGCTGATATCCATACCACCGTGGTCAACAGAACACATGGACATTGAAGCTGTATCTTGACGTCTTTAAGCATTTTCAAAATTTTCAGAAGTGAATGTTTTTAATTCACTTATATACTTTAAAAAACATTACCCTTTGGAACTAACCTGTGGGGGTCTTGCACCTGGATAAATATAATTCTTCAAATACATTAATGAGTGAATATTGCTGTGATTCATTTAATTTATTAGGCAATTTTTACTTTGCAGTTTTCAGCCAACTCTGTGGCTGGTAAAATGAGGTTTAATGGGTAAATTAACTGCTGGATGATAACAATAATCATTAAGGGTCAGATTCTTTGGCCATTGTTCATATCAAGTAGGACCTACACGATGCGAGCCACCAAATTCACCAGGTTTAGCTATGCATTGGAGTCTCACCCAGTCTGGGGACCATGACTTTCCTAGTGCTCACTCATTATGTCTGGCTGTGTTTGCTGGGTGTGCCCTGACTACATTTTAAAATGACGGATGGCATCTTCCATCCCCTGATAGTCCAGGATAAGAGATATTGAACAGTATATAAGCCATGGGGACTAATGTTTCCAGAACAACTTTCTGACATAGCCAGTATTTTACATTTTGGAGGTGAAGGACTGCCAAATATTGAATATTATGAATCAGATTTTTACCTCTAATTGAAAAAAATTTCAGAAGGAGAATATGTGCATTTTCCCCCTTTTTTTCTGTGATACAGAATTTCACAGTTTCATTAAATTAATTCAAGAATTATTTAAAAATATTATCCTAAATAACAATTAATTTCGGAGATCTTTTTCAAAACATTTTGGAAGCTAAATTTCTTGGTTCTAAGTAAAGATTTTGTGTTTATATCCGTGTTTTCTTTATGGCAGTTTTATAAAGGATTTTGTTTTTACACTTTGTTTGTTTTTTCAAGTAGTTTTTATGATACAGTTTCATCTCTGGTGATCAACATTATAATTATCACCTGAAGTTCAGCCTCAGCAATGGTACCAATATAGAACACTACATTCTGAATGCTCACTTGAAATTATAACCATTTTGACAGCTGTGCTGCTTAGCATTATCTGAGGAAAGCAAACGTATAAGGTATTCAAGTGTGAGTGTTGATGTTTTTCAGCCCAGTCACTTAGAAACTAAGCTTTTTCTCAAGCATGAACTGAACCGTTTTTCTGTATATTCTATATTGTACCCCTTTGCTCGGTTATATAGCACAGGCTGGTTTTCTGTAAAGGCAACGTATAAAGGAGTACTTCCTACTGCTCTGAGGTACTGTGGCAATTCAGGATTCACTTTGTGTTACGGCAGTGAAACCTCTGTAGCGCCTATGACTTCTGAAGAGAGAAAAGGAAGGGAAATAGCACTTTTCAGGAGTCATACAACAATCATGTTATTGTGCTAGCTGAGACCAAGCTGAATACACTGGGGTGCATTGTGCCTTCCCAGTTAAAAAAAATCACATCAAAGGAGGGTAGCATAAGCACTGAGGGATTTCTGACTCTCTAGGTGAAGCTGCTGATATACCACATCAGGTAATATTATTAACTGTGTTGTTATCTTTGACAGGTGCCTTATACATATTGGCTGACCCAATCTAGTCCAGCTTATTGGACAGTAATCGTTTCGCCTCCAAAGAAATGTGCAGGACCGAAGCCAATACTTTCAGAGATGTCTCTGCCCAGTGTGCTCTGTTGAGGCTGCTTAGGTGGCTGAGAGAAAAAGTGTGTGCCTTCTAGGACTGGCAGACAGCTGAGAAAGGGTCTTTCTTTTCCAAGTGTGCCTCTCAAGAACTGACCCATAGTCTTGGCTTTAGGAAGCAGTGAGTATATGCTGCCAGGCTTGTTTTAGTGGCACATGGCTGTTTTTTAAAGTTGCTGATGGCTGGGATCCTTGGAGGCTTTGAAACAGACTCAAATTTAGCTACCACAGCATCCTTCCTTCTCTGGAGGATCATCTTTGACCATCTGGTTTTGGGGGATGAAAACTGCTTTCGGTTCCTTATTTCATTGTCTGCTAAAAACAGGGGAATTGGTAGAGTGCTATAAAGGTGGAAATTTGGACTTTATTTTCCATCTCCAAAGAAGGAGATTTCTATTTTCCTTTGCCAGGGAAGGCAGTGTTTGCAGCTGTCTAGTGGGAAAGGCCAGTTCTACTCAAAGATGTTGTGAGGTACTAATGTATGGAGTGACCAGTTTATGGAACAGGATGAAGGATGGAAAACAAGACGATTGTGCCAACAGAAATTGTTTCAATCGCTCCATGTGCCCTAAGGTGTTCTGCATAAGCTTAAAGATGAGAGGGGGGAGAGAGGGTTTCTGCTTTCTTAACTGCATTGTAATTGCAACAGGGAGAGTGTTTTATGCACTTAGTGCTTAGGCTACGTTAACACCTAATGCCAGATATTGAAGTCACCCATGTTCCAAGCATTCATGCTGCTTCATACAAGCTTCACACAAGCATTCATACATGAAGGACAGGGGATAACAAAACTTGCTAAACTTTAGGGACATGTAGTAATAAAGCCTCAACTTTCCTTGTTTCTAAAACAACTGACCCAGCCTTGTGCATCCATCCTGGTCAATGGAAATGCTTGATTTTCAGAGGTCGAATTATCTGTTGTACTATGCACCACTACTACTTTCCACCGGAGTCTTTCCACTGCAGAAAATTCAGTGTGTTTGCCTCTTTGTATCACTACACTCTGTGAAACATGTGCCTGGACTGGTGAGCTCTGAGCCTGATTTTCTGCTGCATGATACTGCTTTTCATGCCTCGCGCCTCTGCTGACTTCAGTAGTGCACGGATTCAGAGGCTTTACTGAAGTGGACCAATTCTGCTTTTGAACACAAGTTTGTGTTTTGATAAAGGCCTTGTTATTACTTTGGGTGAAGATGAGTGTCACTGAGAGCAAGATGTGGTCCAGGAAGCTGTATCTCTGACATCATAGTGTGAAGAAAATGGTCATAGCTACTTAGTTTTTTGGCTGTTGATATCAAATCAGTGCTGCTTGGTCCGTTGGGCCACTGTTCATCTCTAGATGCAGGCCTGAGGTGAGATTAATGAGAAGGGCTAGTGAGCACCCTTGCTGGAGCTGACAGTTGTCTGAAGAAATCTTTACAGGAAAAAAATCAATGCCTTAACTTGCTGGTGGCCTTAACTTGGTCTTTATAAAACAGCTTGGGTGATGCATAATTGTATGCCTAGAAAT
Source organism: Phaethon lepturus (assembly GCF_000687285.1). Classification (NCBI taxonomy): domain Eukaryota; kingdom Metazoa; phylum Chordata; class Aves; order Phaethontiformes; family Phaethontidae; genus Phaethon; species Phaethon lepturus. Next base: position 28,011 of record NW_010564134.1, read on the forward strand.
CTGTTTGTTCAAATCTTAAAGGAAATAGTTATCTCTTAGTTTGTTACTTAGTAAAGTTACCTTCTAAAGGCAACAAAACATTGTTTAAACGGAGTACCTCAGTGATGCAAAAAAATGAATTAATTTCTTACAGCAGTGTCTGTCTGTCGAATGGAAATCTCCAGAACGAATGGGCTTCTGCTTCTTGCTGCAAGTTGTTGCTATCATGTAGAGGAGCTATTGCTCTATCTGAAGTCATGCCTCAGCCTATTATTCCAAGGAGACAATTTTGTTATAAAGAAGTGATTTGTTATTTTAAAGCCTTGGCAAACAAACACATAAACAAAGGGTTCATTTGGAGACATGGCAATAATTCTGGTAGGAAACTATGATGCTAGTCTACTTCATTTTGTTTTAGAGAAGGGGACAGAATTTGGCACGAGCAACAAATCTATACAAAGTCATTTGTCAAGCTCAGCTAGCATCAGTGCGATGTCCTTGAAAGTAGGCTGCTTCATCTCTTACATACTCTGATATGGAGGGACAGGCTGCTGTTTTAAATCTAAAATTCTGAGAAGGCAATGTGCAAACAGCTGGCATTAGCTTGCACTGAAAATTCAGGAATGTGCTGAGAGAGGAAGAGAGCATATAGAAATTATTTTGACCTTGTTACACAAACGTAGCTTTCCCTGTATTTATGTGCTACAAGATTTTACTGCTTTTTCATCATCTGTTGAAAATCTTGGACACTGTAAGGTACATGGCCAAAAGATGACAGCAAGTCATTTAGCCTGACTCTTACCTCTTTTGGACAACGCTCTGAACACAGTCAAGCTTCCCCTTCCACTTTTAACAGAATACCTCTTTCTTTGCAATTTTAAAGGCTGCAATGAGATGTATAAACCAATGACAATTATTCATGTGTTTCCTTAAACAGAGGTACTGTTGCAGGTACCTAGTGTGTCTGTTTTTAAAAAAATAACATTATAGTTTAATCTCCATGTTTCTTCAGCCCAGCAGATATAAACCCCTTTCATTGGGATGCAGAGTGATAAGAATTAGTGATTTCCCAAGGAAATGCTTTATCAAGGCACAGCAGAGGAGTCGGTGCTAGAAGGGAACTCCTTCTATAGTGAACACAGTTCCCCCCATAATGACCAAACTGACCACACTTCCCAAAAAGAGTTCAGTGTAGGAGCTGCAACACCAGGGCTTTCTGCAATTTTAGTCCTGGCTCTGGCACTAATCTCTTGCACAGCCTTGAAAATGGATGAGAAGATCTCTTGATGAAATCTGTAGGAACCTATAAAGCAAACTAGTACATGATTCACTACTGAGTCTTTCTCCTCTGTATTCTTTACTTCTCGATGATATTCCAATGTCTTAGAGCAAAAAATCCTGGGAAGGAAGATGGGTGAAAGGCATGTTGATTTTGTTATTAATCTCTTGCAAAGCTAATTGTGATTATGGTGGAAAATAATTTTTTCCTCAGTGATATTGCAACATCAAGCAACTTGGGAATCATTGCCAAACCTCAAAATGTGCATTTTGCTTTGAGTTGATACATGCTTGATAATTATACTGGCAGTATTGACACCTTTGAATGTTCTTATAGAAAGTTAAGATTCATTTGAGAAAAGATAGATAATATTAACCCAATTTAAAATAAAAGATGTGGTGATAAAACCTTGAATTTCACAGCTGATTTAGTGAAAGTACATTTGTTTAAGAGAAGTCTGAGAGGTATGTTTTACATCCACATTTTATCGTATGTATGTATCTTGCTTTATAGCTATTCTAGGGATTCAATAGTTTACAGATTTATAAAGCCAAGTGATATAAAAAGCATTTGAAAACAGAATCAATTTTTTCTTATATACCTAGAGTAGCAGCATTTGCTCTGAAGATCTCAAGGCATATATCTTCAAATGTTAATTAACATAGGACTCTTGTGAAGAGAATAATTATTAATAGGCTCATATTACTGTTGAGTAAACAAGGCACAGAGCATCTATAACAATGCTGGGAATACAATAATAACTCATGCTTGACCAACTTGGTAAACTTCTACGATGAAATGTCTGGTTTTGTAGATGAGGGGAAGGCAGTGCATATTGCCAACCTTGATTTCAGTAAGACTTTCAGCACTGTCACCCGTAAGATCCTCATAGACAAGCTGATGAAGTATGGGCTGGATGAACAGACAGTGAGATGGATTATAAACTGGGTGAATGGATGGGCCCAGAACGTGATGATCAGTGGCATGAAGTTGGAGGTCAGTAACCAGCCGTGTACCCCAGGGGTCGACACTGGATTCAGTTCTGTTTAACATCTTTGGTAATGATCTGGATGATGGGGCAGAGTGTGCCCTCAGCCAGTTTGAAGATGACACAAAACTGAGGGTGTGGCTGATAGGTGCTGCCATCTAAAGGGACCTCATCAGGCTGGAGAAATGGGCTGACAGGAACTTCATGAAGTTCAACAGAGGGAAGTGCAAAGTCTGCACCTGAGGAAGAACAACCCCAGGCACATACGTTGCAGGCTGCTCAGCTGTAAAGCAGCTTGGCAGAAAAGAAGCTAAGGGTTCCTAGTGGACACCAAGTTGAACATCAGCCACCAACATGCCCTTGTTGCAATGAAGGTGAATGGTATCCTTGGCTGCGTTAGACAAAGTGTTGCCAGCACATTGAGGTAGGTGATCCTTCCCCTCTGTCAGCGCTGGCATGAGTACGTACTGGAGGGAGTCTAACTAAGTGCTGTGAAGACAATTAAGGAACTGGAGCATCTCTTCTATGAGGACAGGCTGAGGGAGCTGGGACTATTCAGCCTGGAGAAGAGAAGTCTTGGGGGATGTCATCAGTGTACATAAATACCTGAAAGAAGGGTGCAAAGAGGACAGAGCCAGGCTTTTTCCAGTGATGCCCAGTAACAGGACCAGAGGTGATGGGCACAAACTGAAAGACAGGAGGTTCCCTCTGAACATCAGAAAAGACTTTTTTTACTGTGAGGGTGACTGAGTACTGGTGTAGGTTACCTGGGGAGGTTGTGGAGTTTCCCTCCTTACAGATATTTAAAAGCTGTCTGGACATGGTCCTGGGCAAGTGGCCCTAGGTGGACCTGCTTGAGTGGGGGGCTGGCCCAGCGGACCTCCAGAGTTCCCTCATAACCTCATCAATTCTGTGATTCTGTGATTCTAACTAGGATTCCTTACTCAGTCTTCCAATCTCTAACATTATGTTCTGAAGTCATCTGTATTTTTTAGAATAAGTCCTTTTTTTAAAAAAATCTCAGTTTTATACTGTTTATTCTTTGCACTTCCTGCTTCTGCATTGCCTCTCTTTCTTCCTCCATTTGGATAGATCCATTTTCCTTACCTTGATATTTTCATGCTGTTAAAGGTGCCCATCCTGCCTTCCTTTTTCACTCCTCTCCTGCATGTAAGTCCAAATCCACATCTACCATCACAGCTGTGTACTTCCTTTTCTTTCTTCAACAGCAGAGATCATGTTTCCAACCTGTCCCTCCCTCTATCCCACTCCATTTTCCCCATCCCTGCTATTAAGTCTCCTTGTCATTTTCCTCAGCTTTTGCTCATGTCTCCTCCTGCCCCTTATGTGTAAGGGTGGAGTATCTGCTTCTAAACCAAATCACTTGGCCCTGCTTTGTCAACAAATAAGATTTCTGAATAAATAATTTAAAAAATCAATAAAGGCATCTATTCCCACAGTAGCATAGACATGGAGTGTAGGAAAGGTTGTGCTATTATGATTGTATTGAAAAATAAAACTTCTCCCCAGCAGTGTCAACAAGTCTGGTAGCTTCATCTCTCTCATATCATGCTGGCAGCTTCCTCTCTTTTTTGTGCTATGGAGTGCCTCTGGCTTCTGCTGTCGGCCTGGGAGAAGGAGGAGGGCTTAACACAAGGAGTATGACTTAACACGAGCAGTATGACTTTGCCAGCTGGAGTTCAAATGCCCCCTTCACTCGTCCCTTAGGACATCTTCTTTGTTGTGACCACTGACACAGCACTGTGGGCATTTATCTATTTTGTCACATCTTTGATATTTGGAACCCCTTCCCATCTGCAGGTTATTTTCCCCTATTTGCTGGTTCTGAAGACACATTGTTAAAGTCTCAGAGGGGGTCATAAACCGAGGTCTTCTCTGCCCCCGTGCATGATAGTTTTAAGAGGATTCCTTTGGGGGATTCTGCCCTGTGTGGGTTTGGGCTTTTTGTTATTCTCTCTCTTTCTCTCCCACTCTCTCTTTCTGACCCTTCCTTCTCCTCCCCAGCATCACTGCCCCAGCTGGGCTCCTTTCCCCTCAGTGGTGCAGTCAGCTACTCCTTACTCAAGTCCTCCTCCCTCCACCTATCCGTGGTGCTCCTGCGTCTCCATCTGCCTCTTCTTACCACCTCCCCAGATTCTGGGGACCCTCTCTCTGACTATCAGCTTCTCACTTTTCAGTTTTGCCAATCAGACTGACCCTTGGCATTTTGAACATATTTTGGCTACCAATGCCAAGGTCTTTTGGTCTGCTCTCTGCCCTCTCTTCCAGTGACCGGTTACCGATTGCCTTGCTGCTGCACTGTAGCCTCTCCTTAGAGGTTTGTTTCTCTCTTTCTGGACAAAGTTACTTTACCAGTTTCTGCCTTTAGCTTTACAGTTCTTCTCATAATGACGAAACTCTTTGTGTGTGACTATTACACAACTCCTAGACCAGTAGTCTTGTAGCGGACCCCATATTGCTCGCTTGGTTTACATTTTTTTTTACATATTTTTGGCACAGAGCCGAAAAGCCTGAGTCCTTATCTTGGTCTAGATCTCCTTAGGTAGACCCTCAGGCTGCTACTACATTACAAACATTAGATTAATTGCTCTTTTTATTAGCATTTAGGGAGCACGGAAATTTGGGAGCAGCCTCAAATAGTTTGCAGCCTGAACAGGAATCCTGGAAAGAGGGACTTAGGGAAGGAGGGTGATCCATAACATGTGGAATCTTCCTTTTGCCTCTGACAGTCTCTGTGACTTTTTCAAGTGCTGAGTCAATGTTTAATCAAGCATCAGTTCTGTGAAAACTAACAGGCGTGATTCATACGCGTTGGCTTATAGTGTACACAGGTAAGGGCGCTCTTGAATTTTTGTAGGGTCGGAGCCCAATTTAAGAGTAATCTTACTGACCACTGGATGTCACTGCGACACTGCAGGAATGAAAATTAAGGCAAGGATTTTCAAAAGCATCCAAACGATTTAAGAGCCCGAGTTCTTATGACCATCATTTCAACTTAAAAGCCATCTTGTAAGGGCTTTTGGGAATTTCCCTGAAATGACCTACCCCCCACTGGTGTAGAGTGAGCTTTAATTTTGAGAGTTAGGTACTCTAGTCTATCAAAAAAGTGTATCAAATGATGTCATACTAAAAAGTCATGTGTGTCTCAGGAAGGAGTTTTCCAAAAGGAGTTGTGGTGCCACTGTTTTCTGTGAAGATTTTGATGATAAATTAGATTAAATTAGATTGTTCATATAAAACAAATGCAGGACCAAAGGAGATTTCAACAGCTCAGTTAAGACACTCCACCTTAGAGAGCTAGAATCAGATAATGTCAATGCTAATTTAACTTGCTTTTAACAGCTGCCGTGATTTCATAACCTCATTTAGAAAAGAATACCAATTTTTTACTGTAACTTTCAGATCATGATTTTCAAACTCTTTTTATTCTTGCTCTTCCCCTTTGCAGAGATGTAAAGAAAGCAAATTAAGAGTTGTAAGGACACGTGATGCCACATAAAATAACCTATGAAGATGTAAACCAACTGTATTATGTGATAATTAAAAAAAAGTGAATTCTACTAAGTAAGGAAAAGAGCAATCTGGGACACTGGACTACTTAATCAATGGAAATCCAGAAAATGGAAAACTAACAAATGAAGACACGTACATTCATCAGATCACTTGAATTCGAGAGGATTCTTTCACCTTCAGCCTGTTGAAAGGAAACCTCACTTGGAGAGTTGTGGAAAAGGCTGCTGATAATAACAGAGCACTTATTGTGCAAGACTTATGGAACTTAAATTATGCATAAATCATAAATATGAAAATCAAGTTTGCCTTTTAGCTACGATTGTGGTGCAGTTGGGTGTCAGGGCTGTGCTTGTATGCACACTCAGTGCACTTAATTCATTAATTTTTCTCATGGTCCAGGAACAACCCAGCTAGTCTTTGCATAGATGAGATATGGACTGGCTTGAGGCAGGGGGCCAGCTTGAAACCAGCAAATCTTCAAAACTGAGTATTTGGCCTTTACATGAGCCTGACCAGGTGAGAATTTTAGACAGTTCTTGAAATTCCCTCAGGCAGTTCCTGCTGTGTGCAGTCCAATTTTTACACTTAAATGTGTTGATTAACATCCTGGGTGGAGTGTCCCAAAGACTCATCTAGGTGGTTCCCATTACAGAAGTGATCAAATCCTACGTAGATAAGACATTTGTAAGTAATCAATGGAAATGGTTCCTGCATAAATGGCCACACAGGACAGCAGCTGTACATAGTTAAAATACTTAAGAGATGGTATTTAAATAGTTAGGATATATGAGTGGGAATGAAGTGCTTTGTGGAGTCTCTTCTGTCCACATGAAGATGCTGCAGCAGGGACCTTTGCAACGGAGGCTTCTGTCACCACCCAACCACGACTGAGTGTCTGGTCTGGGACATTTCATTCCCCATGCAAACATTACTCTGGCCAAGATACCAGTAAATCGTTATTTTATTAACTTCAGCAAACAGTTTGTCCTTGAAGGTCTGTGCAACAATATATACAATTAACGCAAAATACCAGCCTATCGAACTGCAATGATTTTGCTGTGAAAATTAGTAAAAAAAAAAAAGGCCTGAAATTTCACGGGCAAATAATGACAGTTTCAATAATTTTCCTAATATACTTTTGAAGTTTGCAACGGCTAAGCCACCCTCTTCCTCCTTCAAAACTGGAAGGTCATATCTTTTCAATGAAACTCGTTTTTATCTACATTAAGTTGAGTAATGTGTATTTTGTTTCTCCCTTGATTATTCTACTGCAATGTAGGTACTAGAAGTCACTTTCTAACCTTAGAAACAATGACAACTTTTCAAGGCTAATTAATGCCTTTCATAGCCTCACTTCATTATTTCTTATTCCCCTTTAGAGATCTGTGAATACTGCCACATCTTAATTATTATATGGCCTTTGAGTGTCTGCAGTTTCTCTGTAACTTCTTGGAAAAATTAGAGCAAGTTATGCAAGCATAAATTGATGTACTTCCACTAGAGGTTCTGGTCTGTGGTTAATATGTTGCTGCGTATTTTAAAATGCTTTAAGAATTGCAGCCACAATAGGAGTCTCTAAGTAGAGCTAGTCTATGAGATGCTTGCTTGACATGATGCCCATTAACAGAATTTCACAGATGGTCAAGCCTGTGTTTTATTTATTGCTTAAGTTAAGCCAGAGCTTTGTTCATGATTAATGATACGGTAGTAAACATTTTTCTCAGCTCAGAAGTTGAATAAACATGACTCCCTGGAAGGGAAGCCCAGACTGAGAGATGGTGAATTACTAGACATAAATTCAACACCAGATGGGTAAATTGTTGAATATCAGCTAGACCCTTGTGGGTCACATGCCACAAACAGGCTGAGCTGGAAAGTAGGGTTAGGGTTCAGCGAAAGAGAGACCCTAGAGGTGTGGTTAGAGTGGTGTTGGAAATGGATATCCAAAGCAGAGTTAGGGCAGCCAAGAGATTCATGCTCAGAGGATGTTTGCGGTGTGGGTCAGAGGTAGGGTCTTAGTCCAAGCCTGATCTAGAAAGTAGGGTTCAGGTTAGGATTGAATGAAAGAGAGAGCCTGGAGGTGTGGTTGGAGTGGTGCTTGACATGGCAGAAAACAAAATATTTCATGTGAATGAAGGAGATTAACGGAAGATCCAGAAGTCCCAGGAAATTTTATTTAAATGAAGGATGTGCAACAGCTGAACAAGATACTGACAGGGATATTGCACTATATAAAACTATTTTAGAAAAGGTTCTATTAATGTCAGTGTTGTTAAAACATATAACCAAATGGTATTGTGGTCAACAACACCTGGGAGTGTTGGTCAACAGTTGGCTGAACATGAGCCGGCAGTGTGCCCAGGTGGCCAAGAAGGCCAACAACGTCCTGGCCTGTATCAGCAATAGTGTGGCCAGCAGGAGTAGGGAAGTGATCGTGCCCCTGTACTCGGCACTGGTGAGGCCGCACCTCAAACCCTGTGTTCAGTTTTGGGCCCCTCACTATAAGAAGGATGCTGAGGTGCTGGAGCGTGTCCAGAGAAGGGCAACGAAGCTGGTGAGGGGTCTGAAGCACAAGTCCTATGGGGAGCGGCTGAGGGAACTGGGGTTGTTTAGTCTGGAGAAGAGGAGGCTGAGGGGAGACCTTATCGCTCTCTACAACTACCTGAAAGGGGGTTGTGGTGAGGTGGGTGTTGGTCTCTTCTCCCAAGTAACAAGAAATAATACAAGAGGAAATGGTCTCATGTTGCACCAGTGGAAATTTAGATTGGATATTAGGAAAACTTTATTCACTGAAAGGGTTGTCAAGCATTGGAAGAGGCTGCCCAGGGAAGTGATTGAGTCACCATCCCTGGAGGTTTTTAAGAGACAGGTAGATGTGGTGCTTAGGGACATGTTTTAGTGGTGGCCTTGGCAGTGTTAGTTTTATGGTTGGACTTGATGATCTTAAAGGTCTTTTCCAACTGAAACGATTCTATGATTCTCAAATTCCTATATTCTGCTCATTTATGAAGTAATGCACCCAACTAAATACGCATTAATGAAAATAAGAAAAAGCTGTAGAGTCCAGCTTGTTCTAGTCAGGCTTGTCCTAAACAGTCAGAAATTTAAATGTTGCTACTTTGAGCCCAAGATGAAACATACTGACAGGAGCGTGTATTACTTTAGTACCTTAGGGACTCCCAAGAACTATCAGTAAAAATAAGCAGCAGTTTACATCCAGGGCCTTCAGATGGTGACTTTATGCAAGTTGCTTGATAGCAGAGTTCTGGTACTGACATCAATACATAGTGGGAATTCTTTTTTAAAATTCGGTAAAAGGCTTGTTCTAGACAAATTTTAAGTAAACCACCTTAAACCATCACGTGAAAACTATCATTTAAGTCTGTGACTACATGCAGCACATCTTTATCCAAAGGAAAAGCTAAATAACAAACCCCTGTTTGCCTGAAGGTGAAATTTAAGAAAAAAAATCCAAGTAACAGCAGTTGAAAGTAGCTAAATTATGCTGTGCCTGAAAAGTCCTGTTTCACATACAGAGGTTTTTCAGATTGAATGCTATATACTTACAGAAAGATTCAAAAGAAGAAAGGCTGGGTGGGAAGGAGCGAGAGGATTTTAAAAAAGTATCATTAGAGTCCTTGCAGAGGTATGGAGGCAACAAGTCCTTGGGTGGTCCTTCGGACTGTATTCTAGCACTGATTTAGAGCAGGAGCTGTTTCATTATACTGTGTACTACATGTACATAGGTACTTGTTCTCCTATGTAAGGAATGAGTGAACGAACTAATTAATCATTAATTTCATGCCTCTCAAGCATGAAGTTGTCTGACACTCACAAAGCCGAGGAGTTGACTCTTCTCTCCTTTATACCTTGTTTAACCTAATGAAACAGCAATGCTTTTTTTGTTTTAATATAGAAGAGAGCTCAGAGTGGGTCTTAATAACTTTCAGATCACCTTAAAGAGAAAGTGACTTTCCTCTAAAATTTAATCGGAAGACAGTATAGAGAAATGAGGAAACTCGTGGGTTCTGCTTCAGATCCTGAGGCATGTTGATCCCCCAAACTACCATCACAATATGATTTAAATACTTATTTCCTTAACAAGTACCATGTCCATTCTGCCAACCAAAGGAAATATGCCTTTTGGCTGACACAATCATGTTACAGGCAGCATTCTTGTTTTGGACTATACAAGACAGCAATGATTGATGACTCAGAAAAATATTATGACTCACGTTATGGAAGTCTGCAGTTAGCATTGGCCAAGAATTTCTACTTGGTATTTTTGGGTTTTGCTCACATTTGGTGACTTCTGAGGTCCTACCCAGTGGGCAGGGTTCAATTCTGCTGCTGGTGGCTGTTCCAGCCTGCAAAAGCAGGTGAGGTACATGGATATGAGGTATTGTGGTGACATACCATGCGGGCGGCAGCAGATGTTTTGCCTGGCATATTCTTTTCTCACCCGATCGTGGATTCCTGTCTGCTGCTCTGGTCTCTCAGATGTGCTGGTCTGAACGCATTTTAGCCAGGAATAATTAATAAACCAAGCACAGCCCAGACAGAAGTCTCATGTGAAGCAGGAGCAGGGGCCATCCTATGTTTGGGTGATGTTTAGCTAGATCAAATCTTTCAAAAACAAACAAAAATAAAATCTTGTCTCAGTTTTTCTCACTGCTTCTATGGAAGAGCTGGGGTGATAACCCCTCGGTGGAGCCTGCTCCCCTGGCTGATGTGTACCACTTTGCTCCCGGTGCGTTTCCAGCATGCCAGCCATGTGGGTAGGGCCTCCTGAAGATGGGAAGGGTGTGCAGGAAAGGGGTGCAGGGTACAAGGGCTCCCCTGTTGCTCTGGGCACACTCTAGGCTAAGCCTTCAGGGCTGCATGATTGCAGTCCTCAAGATTTAGGGGGATTTAGGCAGGCTTCATGTCCTTTGCTTTTGATGCCTAGGATGGAAATGGGACTCCAAACTTCTTATATTTGCATTTTCTCCTTGAACGTTTCTTTGTTTGTTTATTTGTTTTTTATTTCCCCCAAGAAAACCTGCTTGTGTTTTCTATATTTATGCTTCCTGGCAGGTGCTTAAGAGACTGGTTGAGTAAATTACAACACTTAACTGAGCTTTTCTCTGACTGCCACAATCGTCAGCACGTGCAGGGTCAGGTCTTCACTGCAGAGGAAACTCACTTAGCAAGGTGCTAATTTACTTCAAGTAAAGAGATTACTGAGCACAGTAGATTTCTACAGCAGACGAATGTGTAATCCAGAATGAATAATTTATTAGAAGTATTTAGCCTCATTATCTGCTCACATTAAGTCCAGGAGTAGTTCAGAATGTTCTTATGTTTGTTATTGAAATGTTTCTGCTATCTATTTCTCTTAGATTTATTTTTCTGACTTGCTTGCTGAACTATAACTTGGCCAGATCACTCCAGGAATGCACAGATGTGCAAACTCTTCCTTTGCATGTGTAGATTAAAAATAAGATTTATAAAGGTTTTTGGTACATTTAATTTTGAGTATTTGTTTTCGTAAGTGCTTAGCATCACTCCATGAAAATTTAATGGAAAGGAAGCACAAAATGAAACCTTTATAAAAATAAACAGATAATAAACAGATCATTTGCATTATGCTTTATGGCCAGTGTTTCTAAACAATTGTATATTGTGTGTGTGTGGTTTTTTTTAATTAGACATATAAAAATTGATGTAGGAATATCCACTGTAAACTGCCAAGCTTTCTGATTTGTAAGAATAATGACATTTATTTTAATGCATAGATCTGGCCATAGCAACCTACGTGCAGATTCCAGTTATAAAACTAGCATGAAAATATTACTTAATCAATCCTAAAAATGATCATGCTAGGAAGATGATTCCATACTACATTTTTCCTTTGGCATTGGCTAGGCATACAGTATCTGGTTGGACTGCATGAGGACCTCTTCTGCGGTCTCTTCACCGAAAGTGAATTGTGCTTTCAAATAGAAGGAGCAACAGCACTGTAGTTGGTGTTAAGACGTGTTCTTGGGGAGGAGGAAGGAAGTGCTAGTGAGGTGTTGAAAAAAAAAGACAGTTTTTCTCAGTTTTCATGTATCCTTCTTGTAGCTGGAGAATTTGGGGCCCTTTAAAGTATGGAAGAAAATTAGTATTGTTTTTGCTTTGTTAGCTCATTCTTCTTTCTATTAGATCTTCCCCAGGATCTTGTACCTTTCCTTGTACCCTTTCTCCCAAGGATTCCTCTTCCCCACTCGGCTCTGGCATCCTTCTCCTTCCACCTAAGTGCACTTCCTAAGAAAGCAGCAAGTGTCCTTCAGCAGTCACCTCCATTTTTCAGCACTATGCTCTGCTCTCTGAATCTCTCCCTGACTAGATGATAGACCACTCAGGCTCTTGTTAGCTGAGGCCAGCTCAGACACTTGCTACTCAGAAGCACGCTTGCCATGCAGCCCCCAGCTGTGTGGAAGTCCCTCTTCACCCACTCCCACTTGATAGCACCAGGCTTTTCATATTCTGCATGTGCACAGCACACATAAAAATCCCCATTGTCCTGACATAGCTTCTAGCTTTAAAGCTTGGGAAAACAATTACAAGCTCTGAAAATTTCTCTTCTTCTCTGTTGCTCATTGTCACTGGGTTCAGGAAACCATAACCCTTTCACAACAGCTTAAAAAGAATGACTTGAGCAAAAGAATGCAATTGGCAGGCAGCAGCCTTAAACATGCATTAATATCACTTGTCTTTTGCTGAAAGCTCTAGAAAACCAGGACCAAAGATAATGTGGACTGTGTAAACATGAGATTACAGAGTCTGCCATAGCTTGGCAGATGCCAAGTACTCTGCTCTGTGGTTGCTCAATTTTGTTGACAGCCTGTCTGTTACCGGGACTCCGGAGAGATGGGGGATGAAGACACTGTGTTGATATTCTATAATGTGCCTTGTGGGGGTAATCCAGCCAAGGCATGCATTCCTGGTACGGTGTCTCATTGCTTTGCCACCTGTAGTCTGCAAATTTTCTACAAGGCAGGGTTCCCTGTCACGACATCTGTGGTTGGGGCCTCTGGGTCCACAGAGAGGATTAAAATTAAGGCACCATGTGGTGATACTGCATCCTGCTGTACCTCAGCTATGGCACATAACAAACAGACCTAACTGGAAAGTTTCAAACTTTTTCTTTCCAGTAGAAACACCCCTCTTAATTTTCCATGTGAGCTTCCAAGGAAAGTGTTCCCATTCTCTAACTAGCAGTAGGGAAACTAATCCTTTGGCTTTTCCACGTTAAATATATAGCAGCTGGCGCAGGAAGGTGGCTGTGAAGGTATTGGTGCTTGATGGGACCTTTGTCCCTCACTTGTCCTGCCTGGGTACGTGCTGGGAGCTGCTGTGGTGCCAGCCTGAGTGCCTGCAGAAACCCAGACGGGGAGAGGGCACCAGCTACTGACCCTGTCCTAGCTAAAGCCCACGGACCTTGTCCTGCACCCACTGGAACCTGAAACAGCAAGAGAGACTTGCCAGGTGCTGTGTGCTGAGAGTGGAGCCACTTTGTGATCCTTCGGACTGTGCTTTCCACCATGATTTCTTTTTTGCATTTTTTAGTTTAGTTTCTTTATTACGAATAGCTGTTCTAGTATTAACATTGCTTGTGGTGCGACATGTTCATAGCAAAACAAGGAAACAGCCAGTCTGGGGTGGGTGGAACAAAGGCTTGGTGATTATAATGCGAATTTTGTGCGACTTTTTAAAAGAAAGACTTTAACGAAATGTGTGTGAGATTGTGCGTACGTGTGAGAAAGAGATGAAACACAGTACAGTTTAAATGCTGTCAGATGTTTTACAGCTAGGATACCATTTTTTCTCCTACAAAGGCTGATAAAATACAAGTGCCATTTAGGCGCAGGATTTACAGTTGCTTTAGCATATGCCCTGAAAACATGTGTATCTACAGGGGATAGTAGTTCATGGAGAAAACAAGTTGGTGCTGAGAAGTTCAATTACTCTCCTGAAATATCAATAATGTAGCTGGAAGAAAGGAAAAACAACAGGCCACTTCTTACATTGGATGTATTCTCAAAACATCTATAAAGGCTTGTTGCCAGCAGCAAGAAAGTAATAACTGTAAATGTTGCTCAGTGGGAAGACTTAGTGATAGAGCCCCTCTGTTTGAAATTTTACCGAAGCCCTGTCAACACAGTGCTAACTTTCACGTTTTTGCATTTTTATTTTTATTTTTATTATTATTTCTATTATTTTTGGCAGGTGCATGGGTTGCTAGGTGAACTCAGGGTCTACCTCCTGGCAAGGCTCTCTGTCTTTTCAAATCACTCAGTGTAAACCTGCGGTTTCCTGGCCCTGAGCTCTGCTGAAATTCGTTTCAAATATACCGTTCTTGATGGTCCCTATAGCACTTTCTAAGGTCCTGTTAGATCCTCTTAAAGAAAGTTTAAGCATCAGAGTGAGTAATGTAATTATATTCCTTAAATAATTACAAAACTCTTTCTGCAATTCTTTTTAATTGACAGTTAGGGTTGAATTCTTTAATAATAATAATAATAATAACAAAACCACCACCAACATCATATTCTAGGCTGCTTGAGGAAGACGACTTCTTGAAGTCTGGTCGCAGCAGCACAAGCTCTTGTGCATATGAAGAAAACAGAGAATATTGTGTGATTGCACCGTTGCATGTGGGAGCTTCTCCATCGCGCGGGACAGCCTTTTATCACAATTGCTCTTGAGAGATCTTCTGGGCAAGCCGCGGAGGGAGGTAGGTTGCTGACCTGAGATGCTGAAACAAATAGGCTGAAAATAGATTGAGGTGGATGAATTGATTTTTTCTTTTCCCAGGAGCTTGAAACGAACAGTAGAGTCTTTTCCCCTCTTCCTATTTCTTCATTTTTTTATAACCATTCTCAGCTGAAGGTTTTAAAAATGTTTTTACAGTTATTTTATGTATTTCAAAATAACATTTATTATCCTAATACCTCTAATTATGCATGATGGGTGAGTCACATGTAGAGTGTGCTCCCACATTTTGATCAGTTGAATTCGTATACATACTTACCTAATTTGGCAGCAGAGGCATGGCTAGGTGTTAAATGAAATTAATCCTGCTTAGATTAACTCTTGGAGACAGACCTATAGCGCAACAAGGACTTTAAGATTCTTCCAGGTTTCCCATATTTTTCCATCGTAGAGATCACTGCTTTAAACAACTCAAGCTCAGAAGCCAAACATGCGTGTGGAGGTGGACTGGTGTGAATGCAATCAGGCTTTCAGCTCAGCCAGTGAAATTTACTGCTGCTAACGAATGAATTTATGCAACAAGAGAAGTTCAGTTACTTTGGGGGTGAGCACAAGACAGTGGGGAGAAAGGAAAGGACTTCAGAGTTGGCTTACGTTAGCATTTAATTTTGGAGCAGCACAGCATTTCCGAAGCAAACCTCCCAAGTTTCTGCCTTGCTGTGCTGTGGTTTGCCCCTGGGAGCAGCTCCAGGACACGGATTCCCGGTTTCCACTGGCGTAGGGATGATCTCTGCCGGCTCAGGGGTGCTCGGTCCGCATGACTATGCCGGAGCTTGTCCAGACGAATCCTCCTGTGAACACACGCGGTGCGGATATCAGGTCCCCAGCACCACCTGTTTGGTCCTCAGATCTTTATGGCACACTGCAAGCCAAAGTAGAGAGAGCTTCAGAGCTGTTCAGCCAGTATGATCCCTTGTTTGGATGATGGGGGATCATGACAGACGTGCCAGAGCACTTGCCCTGAAGTTTAATTACAGTCAGGGAATCTGGATGATCCCTGTTGCTAAAGTTTATGGCTGTTGTCAAACATTTACAAAGCGGAGGTACTTCCTGGCCACAGGGACTGGCTCTGTCTGGTGTCTCTGAGCGATGGTGGATACACTAATACACTCTGAAGGAAAATGCAGGTGAAAAAATAATCTTATTTTTAATTTGGAAAGCGATGTGTGGAAAGTCATTATTTCAAAGGTAGTTTCACCCCTGTAGCAGTTTTGTCTTCTGCGCTCACAAGCCTCCTGCCGCAGCTCGGTCATTCCCATCGCGTGTGCCTCTTTGGCTGGCCAGAAATGAAGGGAAGGGCTCCGGGGGATGTCGGTGGGCTTGGGATCACCCCCCTGTGCTGGAGCGAGGGTAGCTGTGGCTGGGGTGGCACGGGAGGCCCTGCATTTTGCTCTTACGCACCTCTGTGTAAGGTGTGGGCTTCCTGCTCCCCAGCTGGTTAAAATGAGCGGCATGTTTTCTGGCACAAGGGTGCCAAAAAAATTTGGCTGTATTTTTTCATTAGGAGGTCATATTGAGTTCACGTGTCATAATAAACACACACACACACATAAAGCCCTCCTTGACTGTATTATAGTAAGAACTGGAAAAAGGTTTATTAAAGTGCTAATCATTTTGCAAAATAAGAAGGCAACAACTATGGTTTCCAGCAATATTTGATATATTATCTTTGGAAACTAAGGAACTTTATGGACTTCCTTATATTTTCTATAAATAGAAGAATATATATATATTCAGTAATCAGTAACCTTTTTTTTTTTTGGTGTGTTTTTAAATCTCTCAGGGTACCTGGTTTCCTTATTAGGTATTTGAAACATCTTACCTTGTGTCTTCACTAAAAAAGGTATGCAGTCAGACTGGGCAAAAAGGCAAACTACAAAATCAGAAAACACACTTGAGGTATACATTTATGAAAGACAAAACTTAACATTACACTTCGGACAATGGCTATATAGAGGGCTGCTTTAAGCAGTCACCCAGGTGATCAGCTGAAATAATTTGCCTTGTACATGTTATTCTTTCACTAAAAGGTCAAATAAAATTGTGCTGGAAACCTAGTGGGTACTTTAAATGACTAGTTACTCAAAATGGCCTTTTGGGGGTGGCACTAAAGAGAGTATCAAGTGCAGGTTCTGTTGTATTTTGTCCCATATTCATTTTTAGGGCAAAAAAAAAAAAACCCAAACCCAAATGCTGTTTCCTTAATGATGTTATCACACTGAGCTCTTCCTGTTTGCACTCTTTCTGGAAGATGGATACGCCTCCTCAGCAAAAACACAGAAATGTGGGGCTGTGTCCCTGCATGTGATGCCTTGCTGTTGCAAACAATCCCATGACACAATGGCTTTCAGAAATAGTTCATGCTCTTTTTTGTGAAAAAAGTAAAGTTGTCTGCCTTTATCTATCCTACTGGAGGGCTTTGCTCACTGCTTCGATGCTGTTAAACTTTGCTAGGTATTCAGCTTAAATTAATTCCTGATTAATTTTATAATCACTTATTAATCACTGTGAACACTGTCCTAGAGGCTGTACTCCTTTGGAATATATGCCCATGAGGTATTTGGAGAGAGAAATATTCTCACTCAGCCTTTGAGTTTAGCCTGACTAAACAAGACAGGCTCTTGTAGTTCCTTAGTCTAGTAATCTTCTCCCTTCTCATATAAGATTAACAGCTTCTCCACACCTACTCCAGTTTAGCTTTCTCACCTGCCAGTGACTGGAGGTGGATGGACTATGTTAGATGAGATATTCTCTGTGCCCTGTACAATGTCACTAGTGTCTGGAGAATCCATCACTACAAATACGTCACTGAACTGCATTTGCCTTTCTCCTGAAAGGCAAACTGTTCTAGTGGCTTGTAGGCATTTGGTCAGGAGATTAGCAAACTTGGGTTCTTCTTTTCAGACATTCTGAATTCATGAGAATTGACTAAAACTGTTGGAGCATATTACAAGCTGTTGTTATGTTAATTCATGGAATGTACTAAAATATGCTGGATATGAAATTTCCTGAATGTTTTTTTTTTTTTTTTTCACTTGGGTTTTCAGCCTCTTCCAGTGGGTGGCACAAGAAGCACAAAAAAACAGGTGAGTTTTCATCCCAGCATATCCCATAGGCTTTCTAGTTAGTGATTATTGTAGCTCTTAGTTAAAAATAATACAAGGGACTCATGAGGGTAAGGAAGTGCATTTCTCAAAGTGAGCAAGGGTCACTCTGATTTCAAGGTGCTCAGCACCTTTATGAGCTGTTCGGTATCATGCATTTGCAAATGCTTAATCTTCAGTATTATTTTATATTCAGCAGTGCCTACAGATACAGGCTTGAAGGGGTCAGGCTGTGAGCTCCCCGCCCTGAAAGCACTACAGCTGAGGCCAGGCGTGTTGGGCTTTGTGTGGGAGCTGCAGATCTCACCTGGTGCGTACCAGTCACTGAGCGAGTCTGTTGTACATGTTGTGAGTGTGGGCTCTGCATTGCAGCATGTTCAGGCAGCACTGTGCATGTATGTGCCGTGTTTGGCTCTTTCAGCCACGTTGAAATTATCTTTATTACATTCAGCTCCAAGTTCATGGCTGGGCCTGAAAAAAGAAAAAGAAAATGATCTGATACGAGTGCTGTAGCTAAGATGTTGGCCTGGAGAACATCTTACCCCAGTGTTTTGTGAGAGGGTATCTGGAGTGTTATATGAAGGCTTATAATGGACATAAAGATGCTCCATCCACTACAACACTACAACAGTTGTTCCTTGAAAGGAACAACTTGCATTTTGTTTGCAGAAGTACAGGCAAAACCAAACCTTGCTATGACAGAAGGATGGATTTTGTGGAGCAAAATTGCCGGGGATTTAAAGACACTGTGTAGGTTTGGGAACATCAGTGGATGTTTCAGGTCAGTGGTAAGAGACGCTTGGAAACATCGTGACAGGTTTCAGGAGACCTGGAGGAATCAGCTGGGTCTGAGAGGGCTGTAAGTGGGAGAAATCCCCGTGCTACCACACACTTTTGTCAGCCCACAGACTCTGAACTCCCTTCTGAAGGAGGAAGCCTATGGATGCAGCAGAAATACAAGCCAGAAGCTAGCTGACTGGGCCATGCCCGACGTGATGCCCAGCAATCTGCTGGGCCATTGAGAGCCTACTTTGTCTCCCGTTAGAGGGGACATTGAATGCTAAAGGCAAGCATATGTGACAGAGGAGAAAGAAGAGAGAACGGAGCACAGAAGGAGGAGTGACTGGTTACAAGGTCTAGTAACAGATTCGCCAGTGCAGCATTTTCCCAACTGACCAAATTTAGCACTTCTCTGGGAAATCGTTGTTTCATCAGAAAGAAATTGTAATTTAATCTGGGCAGCTTCTAGCAGAAACCCGCTGGATTTTGGCAAGTGGTTCTTGGAAATGCCTGTGTCTCTGGGCCACTGGTGCTTTGTGCCCTGGTGGGAGCTGAGAGCTGGGAACTGCTTTGTGCCCTGGAGCTCCTCTGGTCTTCTGCCCTTCGCTGAAGAGGCTTCTGGGAGCCTGAAGATGCGTTACTTCTGATATCTGAAATGATGGTTTCAGGGGGATGTGTGTGTGTCTGTAAGTCCCAGATGGGCTGGCCAGGAGCCTGAGTGATTCACGTCTGAAGTGCCTTGGCTCCAGAGCATGGGTGCCTGGGGCTTGCAGGATCTAGGGGACTCACATTAAGGTACAGTACCATGTAGCACTGGCTGTGGTTGCTCTTTGTATTATGCAAGGCCCTGAGGCTGACTGATACTCGTTTCTGTTAGATGTGGGAGGTTGCTGAACTGGGAAGGAAACAAAAGAAGAAAACATGAAGAGGAAAGAAATGGCAAAGTGGCAATTAATAGCTTCTGAAATACAGAGGAGAAGACTTTGAACTGAAGAAGATTCAACCACTGGTCTTTCCTGTGTCTAAACCTTAACACAAGCCAAACAATCAGGAGGGAGTTTTATTTCTGGTTGTCACTGATTTTGAAGCATGGCACATTTAATACTGTCCAGCTAAATAATGGAGAGGAATCCACATATGAAACTGCATTATGGAAATGTGAAGAATCATTTACTTCACATTAAAAATAAATACAGAAAAATGAGAACAGCGGTGGAAATGGAGACTTTGGATCTGCAATTTCATACTAGTCACAAGCATACAATTCTTGGAGGCTGAGGCACTGAGAAGAGCTCAGAATGGGATTGGGAACTGAGCCAAATCCCCAAGGAAAGACCACGGTGAGACTCAGAGTTTCATCTTGAAAAGCAAAGAGGGTTTGCCAGCACAGCGAGCGACCTTGCCTGCGGGAGTTTTGAGCGCTGTGCTCTGACGATGCCCGGGGTCGGTACAGCATCCACAACGCTCTAAGCCCCACCAGAGGCGGAGGGTGGGTACAGTTCAAAGTGGGCGTCCATTAGAGGTGGCAGCGCTGTCCCACCACCGCGGGACATTGTCACTCAGGCACGAGACACGTTATTATCGGGACCTCCCCGCTCCCTGCAGGGCAGCACGCAGCTGGGATCCACTCGCTCGCATCTGTTTCTTGGGGCTTGGGGCATTTGCCGCTGAGGGGAAAATTTTAGCTGAAGGAAGGTCTAGCAACGGTGTGGTTTTACTCGCTTTTCTGCACTTCCCTGGCTGTGTCCAAATCTTCTCTCCTCACTCCCAGCCCCCTCTTACTCTTGGTGTTAATTATCCAGTGAGAGGCTGAATTTTCCCTGAGAGTGGGGAAATTCCCCCGGCTTTTTGTTTTGCTTTGATTCATCTGCTCCGATGTGCTCAGCGCTGTACAGTTCAAATTCCTTCATACTCTTTGCCCCTGGTGGGAGCAGAGTGCTCAGGGTGGGTGGGGGGCAGCTGGTGGGCCCGCAGGCGGTGTGGGGGACGGTGACTGTGGTGGGGAGCCGCAGACACGGGATGCGATGAGGGGGGATCTCTTCTGCCCCCGCATCCTCCTGGGCTGTCGGCAGCAGCTCCTTTCACCCGTCTGGCTGGGGCTCAGCTTCTTCTGCCTCTCTCTTCCTGGGGGAAGCCCTGCCCCAGGAGATAGTGGAGAGCGAGGGGTGTGAGCCCTGCTCCTTCCGAGGAAGTCGGGTGCAGCTGGGAGAGGTGGAAGAGACCAGAGAAAGGAGGAGGCCAGGGCTGATTCAGCAGGCACTCCTGTCCTACAACACGGGAGTTTCAGTTTAGAGCTGCCTTTCCACAGGAAAAAGCCCCAAAGCAGAAAATCACGGCCTCGAGCTAAATCCCTTCCAGAAATCCCAAAGACAGGGAGCTGAGTGTTCAGGGGATGCAAGTCCACAGGAAGGTAACTAGAGCTAGCTGGGATCTTTTCTCTATTTTCATTTCATTCAGGTCCTCGGATGACATGTCCTTATGTGGTCTCAGAGCGCAGAGCATTCACATGAGCAGAGCCACACACCGTACACCTCGAGCTGGGTGGTTGTGTTAGTGCTGCTATGATGACTGCACTTCACAGAGTCATGAGGCAAACAGAGGTGAAGTTGCTTTAGGCTGTGCTTTGCCCGTCTCAACTTTGGAATCTGACTTTGTGCCACTGAGTTGCTTTTATTCCCGCTGCAGCGGGAGAGATGTAGAGAGATAAAAGTCTTCTGGATGGCGTAGAGCAGAGAAGGGGTGTCACTTGGTGGTTTGTGAAAGCTAGCCAGGCAAAGCGGGTCGCATAGCCGTGTGGGAACAAGGTGCATTTTTTCCCTTGCTGTTCAGTAAGTGACCCAGTTTGTGGTAGTTTTTAATATAATATTGCAACTACTTTTTTAGACGAGCTCATGGGAGGAACCAGCAACTTGGTTACAACAGTCCATAAGAGAAAGCAGTATTACCCAAAATGTGACTGACAGTTATTTTTTTAAATAGAAGTAAGAGTCAATTCTCCCATTAAATTGCTTGCCTTGTCACTCTCAGTGCTACTCCTGAGGAGCAGAAGGAAACCACAACACTGTAGCTTTTTGCTGTTCTTCATGAACAATAGCCACTTTGAGCTCTTTCATGCATATTTTTGTAGGTGCAAGCTGTCTATTAAGGTAGCCCAGAAGCATACTAAAATAAAATTAGCAACAATTTGGCAGACAGAACAAGAGAATAAGGTACAGCACAACCCGCTTGGTAGACATTATGTCTGTGATAGGTACAGAAGCCAGACCAGGGAGCTCACAGGCTTCCCAGTCAGCATCTTAAGTTTAGTGTATCTCATTAAAAAACATGTCCTTCATGAGTTCTGTAAGGCCTGCATTATCCATGTATCTTTTTCCCAAAGCTTCTATTCTGAAGCCTTCCATAACTCCTTTATTGCTTGCAGTATCTGTTTTGGAGTATTACACTGGCAGAGAGCGTTGGCTCAGTAGCAACCTACATGCGCGAGTCAAAACAAGGCCGGTGGGAAATATATTTTAGGGCAGAATTGCCTGAAATAGACCACAGGTGAACTGTCGTCAGGCATCAGTGTACCTGAGGAAATGTGCTGTTCTGAACAGCGAGGAGAGGCTTATCTGGACTTCACAGGTAGGCTGTGACAAACACGGCCGGTCTTGCCCGAGGCGAGAGCTGGAGATTTCTGGGTAATCTGCTCCACACCGTATTCTTGAAAATGTGGCTGGAACTGGCGGTGTAATGCAAGGCAATCACCTCAAAATGAACAGGTCTGAAATATTGTCTCATCAGTGTGCAGCTGAGATGAAATCCAAAGTGGGGAAATGTTTGCAAAAATGCATGCAAGAGGAAAGAAAAAGATATAAATGCAGCAAAGCGAGCAATAGCATGTCCTCGGCAGTCTTCACCCATGTAAATCAGGGTGCCTGAGCCCTCTTGCTGGCTGGGACATACTGTGTTATGGGTACTGCCGTAGCTGGTCTCAAAGGAGAACAAATGAACTGGAGTGGGTCTTCAGGTGCATAACAGAAATTAAAAATGCTTGCATTTATTAACAGAGGGCTTTAAGTCACTGTTACTGTAATAACACCGCTATGTGTATTTCATTAGTAATAAGCTGCTGGTAAGTAATGGCTCTCAGTTACTGTACAGGAGAAATACATAATGTCCTTCTACTGCAACGGTTCCACTGGTAAAATTGCCTAAAGACAGATGGAACTGGATGTTCTCTCTCCTTCCCCTTCACCTGGTTTCCTCTGGAGACTGATTTCAGTCTTCCTCACAGTCTTGCAGATGTGTGGAACAATCATGCACTGAGCGAGCACAGAGTAATCCCTTCAGTTCTAGTTAAATTAGTTCAAGATGAATCTAGTCCCAAAAGTCTTCATCCCTGGATAAATCCCCCTCCCCACTCCCAGAGTTTCTTACTTCTCAGCAGCTCACTTCTCCTTCCCTCTGTGACGAGCAAAGAATTAAATATAAATCTTTGCTATGACATCTATTTTTAAAGTAAGTGGAATGGCACCGAAGGGAATAAAAAGCAAAATTGAACAGCATTTCTTGTTGTCTTTTGATTAAGCTCCCCCAGCTGTGAATAAGCAAATGCCATCAGCATCAGCTTCCCCCGACGCGCGTGCGAGAG
>NW_010564135.1:0-362 GCF_000687285.1 Phaethon lepturus
GTCTGCTCCACCTTTCCCCGTGGGCTGAACTACTGTGATGGTGGCTACTCAGGTTGATCTTTGGGCTGCCTCAGCGTGTCCCTGCAACGAAAGTGTTTAAGGGCTGTGACCTCCTTCCTTTTTGATGGGGCTGTCTGGGGAAGAGGGGGATTCTTTCTAGCAGAAGGGGATTAACTGGGCTCAGGTGCAGGGAGGTCTGCCCACAAGAATTTGGCCTTTCGCAGATGGTCTCTGAGCAAATGGCCAAGTGCATCCAGTGCCTCCTTCAATGCAGCAATGTTTGATCTGGAGATGGGGTACGATGTGGTTTTCCACAGGGGCTTTAAACCCTCTCTGCTGGGTCCTTTCCAAAAACAGGATCA
>NW_010564136.1:0-3469 GCF_000687285.1 Phaethon lepturus
CGTTATGCAGCCTGGATGATCTACGTAAGTAGCAGTAGCATCTTCCTTTGGGCAGCTGGGAGGACCTGCTCTGCCAGGCTAAGTGGAAGCCAACGAGCTGTCTCCCTTCCTCGCAGACCTACTCGGATCTCTTCTGTGTCACTGTCAACCCCTACAAGTGGCTGCCGGTGTACAACCTGGAGGTGGTGCTGGCCTACCGAGGCAAGAAGCACCAGGAGGTCCCTCCACACATCTTCTCCATCTCGGACAACGCCTATCAGTTCATGCTGACTGGTGAGTTACTTTGTACATTTGGACATTGAGGGTCAATATCCAGATGGAAACCAGTGGTGTCCCTCAAGGGTCTGTACTGGAATCAACACTCTTTAATTTAATCTTCATTAGTGACATCCACAGTAGGATTGAGTGCCCCCTCAGCAAGTTTGCAGATGGCACCCAGCTGAGTGGTGCAGTTGATACACCAGCGGGAAGCAATGCCATCCAGAGTAACCTGGATGGGCTTGAAGAGTGGGTCCCATGTGAACCTCATGAAGTTCTACAAGACCAAGTGCAAGGTCCTGCACGTGGGTCAGGGCAATCCCTACTATCTGTATATACTGAGGGACGACTGGATTGAGCCATTGGAGCTCTATAGTTTTCCTAGCAAGTGCTGAGGGTTGACAGTGGTCCCTTCATCAGTGTTTGTAGAAACCACTGTCATTGCATGGGCTTTGCTTCCAAAGAGCAAAGTGAGCTTTCTGTGAGTTTTGCTCACTCTACTGGAAACTTCCAGCCAACGGCTCCATGTCTGTATGGCTAAGACAGAATTATCAATACGGGTCTTTAATTACCTGTCTCCAAGATGCAATCTTGCCAACACACAGGTAAGTTTGAAGTTGTCCTGCTGTTAGTAGTGAGGATGAGAAAGCAGACACCCCAGGTGTCTCTGACATTGCTATCTGTAAGAGTGGTGAAAGTGAACTTCTTTGGACCTGATCAGATTTCAGCCATGAAGAGCTTAATAAATCCATCTAACACCCAGCAGTCATGCCAGCCTAGCTCTTCCTTCCCATGACATTTTACAAGGCTTTCTATGGTTCCCTAGTAGACTTCAGATTTCTTTCACTCTTTTTTATTCTCTGTACTCACACTCTATGACAGACACCGGCCTGACTTTGCTTCCTACTGCTGTCTTTGCCATCAATTTATCTTCTTTTCACTCCTCCTTCTGAATACCTGACCATTCTCTGTCTATACTAAGATGCTTCAGTTCCTTAAAATCTCCATTAATGTAGAACAGTAAATAAGTTTTTTTTTTCTATTAATAACAAAAACTTGAGGGTTTTGATTGACCTGACAGTGCATGATCTTAGGGCTTGTCTGGGCCTGAAGTTGTTTTAGGTTGTTTTAATAACTGTGTAGTAGTTAAACAATTATTACCTAACCTTTTTTAGGATTATCTTTGTGAATACAATACATGGTAAAGGTCTGACAAGCCTTGGCGATCACTGCATAATAAAGAATTACCTGTCATGATAAGTGAGGCCGGGGAAGCTACTCCACCTTTTAAACTTCAGTTAGGAACCAGTGAAAGGGAAGCAGACTGTATTAAGGAAATATAGATAAAAATAAATTCAAACAAACCCAATACCAAGTAGGAAGAAATCCTGGAAAAGACTTGAGGATGTTGATAACTCATAGTAAGCTCCTACTTTGCCATGCCACCATTCTTAAGAAAGGCTGAAAAGTCAATCTTAGGACAGAAAGTAACATTGGGAGGGTTAAGTACAATACCACACAAAAGATGTAATTACAATAAAGTATTTTGCATAAAAATTGTAACTTTTATTAATGAGGCTTTTCTATAATCAATGAGATATTACTTTTATTATCGGACTCCACATAGGAACTTAGATCCACATATATGGTATATAGATGGTCTGTTATAGACCACCCAACCAGGATGAAGAGACAGATGAAACATTCTATAAGTGACTGGCAGAAGTCTCGCAATTGCTAGCCCTTGTTCTTGTAGGGGACTTCGATCTACCGGATGTCTGCTGGAAGTACAACACAGCAGAGAGAAAACAGTCTAGGAGGTTCCTGGAGTGTGTGGAGGATAACTTCCTGACACAGCTGGTAAGTAAGCCTACCAGGGGAGGTGCCTTGCTTGAGAAGAGATTGGTGGGAGATGTGGTGGTCAGAGGCCGTCTTGGGCTTAGCAACCATGACATGATAGAATTCTCGATTCTGAGTGAAGTAAGGAGGGGGGTCAGCAAAATTACTACCATGGATTTCTGGAGGGCAGATTTCAGCCTGTTCAGGTCACTGGTTGAGAGAGTCCCTTGGGAGACAGTCCTGAAGGACAAAAGGATCCAGGAAGGCTGGACAGTCTTCAAGAAGGAAATCTTAAAGGCGCAGGAGCAGGCGGTCCCCAGGTGCCATAAGAAGAGCTGGCGGGGAAGACAACTGGCCTGGCTGAACAAGGAGATTTTGCTGGGACTCAGGGAAAAGACGACAGTTTACCACCTCTGGAAGAAGGGGAAGGCAACTCAAGAAGAGTACAAGGATCTCGTTAGGTCATGCAGAGAGAAAATTAGAAAGGCAAAAGCCCAGATGGAGCTCAATCTGGCCACAGTCATAAAGGGTAACAAAAAATGCTTCTACAAATATATTAACAACAAAAAGAGAGGCAAGGAGAATCTCCATCCCTTACTGGATATGGTGGGGAACATTGCGTCCAAGGATGAGGACAAGGTTGAGGTACTTAATGTCTTCTTTCCTCAGTCTTTTATAGCCAGGCTAGGTATCTGCAGGGTATTCAGCCCCCTGAGCTGAAAGACAGGGATGGAGAGCACAATAACCCACCCATAATCCAGCAGGAAACAGCTAAGGACCTGTTAAGCCACCAGCACATCCACAAGTCTGTAGGGCCTGATGGGATCCACCTGAGAGTACTGAGAGAGCTGGAGGAGGAGCTTGCCAAGCCACTCTCCATCATTTATCAGCAGTCCTGGTTAACAGGGAAGGACCCAGACAACTAGAGGCTTGCCAATGTGATGCCCATTGTATACGGAGGGTTTAAAAGATGGAATTTTGGTCCGTAGTTGGACACTGAGTGAGAAGTAGATAACAGAGAAAACTGCAGCAGAGGTGTTAAAAGATGGACTTTCGGTCCATGAGAACACCGCAGTTAGCACAGTGAGAAAAACAGATTTTTTCTTACAAAAAAACAGCTGGGTGAGAAGCAGATAACAGGCTGGGTGAGAGAAACCAGATGGTTTCCCACAGAGATAAGAAAGTTGAACAACACTAGGGGAAAACGTGGAGGGAGGAATCCTTGCAACATCTTGGTATTGGCTTAAGCATGATTGATAATATGCCGTGTGTATAGAGCCTACAGACCAATAGATGGGATGGCTATGGTGTGTGCAGCGTGCCTGACCAGTGGGTGCACAGGCCATAGGCTCCCTATGCTGAGAGTCAGCAA
>NW_010564137.1:0-747 GCF_000687285.1 Phaethon lepturus
ATGTGTTTTAGCATAGCTTCTAGAAGAATCCATCCCATGGTCTTCCCCAGGCGTAGAGGTGAGGCTTACAGGGCTCAGGTAGTTCCCAGGGTCCTCCTCGCTACCCTTTTTAAAAATGGGTGCAATGTTTCCTTTTTTCCAGTCACTGGGGACTTCACCTGACTGCCAGGACTTTTCAAATATCATGAAGTGTGGCTTTGCGGGCAATTCACGGACCTTCCCTGGCTTGTGCATGTTCAGGTTCCTCGGATTGTCACGAACCTGATCTTTTCTTACAACAGGAGGGACTTTGTTCCTCCAGTCCCTGTCTTGAAGACCATTCCCTGGAGAGGTGTGGGAAGAGACACTGCCAGTGAAGACTGAGGCACGGAAGTCGTTGTGTATCTCAGCCTTCTCCTTATCTGATGTTACCTGTCTGCAAGCCTTGCTCATCAAGGGGGGTACACTTTCTTTGACCTTCCTGTTCTGTCTGACATACCTGTAGAAGCCCTGCTTATTATTCTTTGCATCTCTTGCCAAATACAGCTCCAGCCGCACCTTTGCCCTCCTGACCCCATCCCTACACAACCAGGCAGCATCCCTGTACTCATCCCAGGACTCCTGTCGCTGCTTCCACTGCCTGTGCATTTCCTTCTTGCCCTTTAGTTTGCCCAGCAGGTCACCACTCAGCCATGCTTGTCTCTTGCCTTGCTTTCCTGATTTGTTAAACCTGGAGTTTGAGAGCTCTTGTGCTCTATGGAAAGCGTC
>NW_010564138.1:0-29139 GCF_000687285.1 Phaethon lepturus
GGTTCCTAATGCATCAGCAGCCCCTGGCTCTCCTGTTTTGTATAAGCAAAATCTGTAAAGCAGATCCAATGAATGATCGGGGGTAGAAGTTGTCATGCACTATCCCTGTCTGCCCAGTGCTTCCTGTCCAAACACAGTAAAAGGAATGAATCATCTATTCAGCTCCTTATGAATATCTGAAGATCTACCAGTCTGAGAATTGAAAGAAGTCATTACACAGCAATGAGAAAAAGAATAAACTTTTGTTCCTGATAGACAAAACATGACAGCCAAGGTAGTGCATGGGTGGGTAAGCTTAGCAACCCAAAACGGAGCAGTAAGGCAGTTACCTAGAAGACTGCAGCTGGGATATATGCATTTTAAGTTGGTTCTGCCCTATTTCCTTTTGTTTCTTCAGACCTTTGAACTAGATCAAAACTTGTAATAAGTATTTAACCAGGCTGTCAGGAACATATCTTGGTGCTGCACCTTTATGCAGTAAGTTCGCAGAAGCAGACACCAGTAACTATTCACACTTACTTTAACAACAGGTCGCAATCAAGCTCAGAGCTCCACTGTGTAAACACATGGTAACAGATAGTTGACCATATGAAGTAGGGATTGTCAAAGTGAAAGACAGCAGTATGTGTCTTTGTCTTGCATACATTCAAGGTTACAATGTAAGTCAGCCAAGAATTTAATCCACTTCCCAAATTTTAAATCCCAAGCAAGCTCTTTCGTATTGAAAAATTAAGCTTTCCTGTACCCATACAGCCATCTGAGCAGATAATTAGAGAGAGGAAGAACAGAACTTCTGGTATTTTAAAAGTTCACCTTCTTTATCCTAGACAATTGAGAAAACTTGTAACTCAATCTGTAATTGGTAGGTTGTGTCATTCATAACACATCTACATATTTTACAGCAAATAGGGTTTTGTTACTTTGTTGCTCTAAAAAAAAAAAGGCTAAAATATCTTAAGTACTGCTTCTGATATATTCAACAAGAAGGTGCAGTCCATACTGAAAAGATGCACGCAGATTTGCATATAGATGTTTCAACTCCCTTTCCTCCTGGCACCACATGCTGTGCATGTACAATATTAAAATTTAACAGTAATATGCCAAAGCATTACATTCCCCAGTAATTCCTTTGCAACAGTGAGATTTGTCTACTTACTTTTTTGGCAAAATCTTAAATTTTTTTAAGATCTTAATCTTTGGCATAAATCTTTGGCATTAACATTTGTTATAAAAAAAGAAGCAACAAGAAAAAAGTCAGTTTCAGCCTCTAAACATCATGCATTTCCAATACAGAGTGAACTTATTTTTAACTCATTAGAACTGACATGGTGTACAGGATCTGAAGGATGTGTTTGTAAATGACATTCTCTGAAAGTTGCATTTGTAATAAAAGTTATTTATGAACTTGCTGCAGCAGAACAGTTCTTGCAGTAGCATAAACTGTATTCTCAGTCAAAACATTTCACTGATATAGTTCTCCACAAGAAACCTAACTAATGTAAATGCCTTTGTTAACATGGGAGGCAGGAAGGAAGGAACATGACAAAGGGGAGCTTTCAATTATCATACCCCTCAAGGAAAACGTGGAAGGCAGCAGGGTTTTTAGGCACACAGTCAACATAAAGAAAATAAAACTTAAGCATGCAAATTCCATGAAGATGCTGCATACCTAACTGCAGTAGAGTAATTCTAAAATAAAAGATAGGTGGAAAGCATAAACTAAGGGTCAGAAGAAATAGATATATTAACATTTATGCTAAAACCTACAGAAACCTGTAGGTAAGAATTAATTGACAATTCACATCAGATGTGACAAAGGTTATTGTATCAGACTGTCATTTTCTCATCCACCCATTGATTTGCTTTGACTGCTATGCAGTTCAGCCCCCATGCCACTTGTTCATTTCTAAAACCTCTTCCAAAGGCATCACCGTTCAGTACTGTAAGGATTTTGTAATTTGTCTTAGTTCAGGCAAATAGAAAAAGAAACATTTTCCAAAATACATCCTAAGTAACATTTACCTGCAAGAAATTCAGAGGCAACTTTCCTACTGATCTTCAATGGAAAAACTAGTATAAGCACTGTACGTTAAAACTACATGTATTGACAACTGTGGGCAGTTACTGAGTACTTTTGTTTACAGGTTAACATCACCAAATCTATCAGAAACCTAATTAATCACAGACACCAACAGGATTAAACCTCTCCTCCTTCTAGTTTCCACTCTTCACTTTAATCTCTGCAAGCCAAAACCATTATATTATTATAATGACAGCTCTGATTTTTCTGAGCAGTATTTTTCATGAGGGAAGAAAGTATGGAGATTCTCTCTCCCGAATTTCAAATAGTTTTCTTTTATTAACATGGTTTGATTTGCAAAGGTTTGTGACTCCCTGGTTCTGACTGTCAGTTTATAAAGCCCAATGATTCAAGAGCATTAGAGTAACGAAAGCAAGAAAGCGAGCTGATATATTTGCTAGCAGGGAAACCATTTACACAGCTCCAGTTAAAGGAGGAAAGTACTAAGTTCCATTTTCTTTAAATATCCCAGAGATTATCCTAGCATTCAGCTAGAACTGGAAGTGTAGTAATACTGGCTAAAGTATAACAAATAAGGTTTTGTATTGTACTATGACAACAGGGAGTTAATTTTTACTTTTTTATGAGTTGGAATATAGTACATAGGCAGATATAATGTTTTAGCTGAGATTCTCAGCTAAAACAAACTGAAGACATTAAATAGAGCAGGCTATGTGGGAAACAACTGTCTATCAGTACGGACAGGAAAGTGTAATCTAGTTGGCTCTTTTCTATTTGTGACTTTGCAGGGACAATATACAGACTTGGACAAAACTTTTTGTCCATTCGGTACCTCGCATGTAAAATTCAGATTGTGATTCCTAAAGTTAGTAAAACATCCCTATGTGTAAGGAAGGAAAACCAGTAAGTAGAAATTCTTATTTTTATGTTTAGGTATTCCTTCAGATTAAAATGACCTTCTCATGATATGAATGTCACAGCTACATTCCTTTTCTAATAATCTCTTGCCAGAAGGTATTCTTATGCACCCTTCTTTACATTAAAATAAAAAATTCCAATTTTTTCCTCACAGTATTTGTTCTTTTTCCTCCTCCCCTTCTTGCTATTATTGTATTGATTTACTGGGAACTTAATGGAATTTCTGTATCTATCTTCTCTTTACTTAACACACTATTAGCTCCTTCATCAACTTTTTCATTTTCTGCTAGTCCTCAAGTAGTAGATTGCAGGCAGCTCACATTTTTACTTTCATTGAATACCTGCTTCAATGCAATCATGGCTTTTTACAACAAATATTTTCCAGAATCTGTTGGGCCAGTTGTGCTTGATTGAAGAAGTGATGTTTTCATAATGTGATTTTTATACCCTTTGCAAAAATCCAATATCATAACTAATACAATCCACCTGCCTAAACCAATAACACTTTTCTAAAGGCTCATTTCCGAATGACGGTTTGTGGGACTACCCACAGTGTGTTCCCTTACCCACTAGAGAATACTCCTTCGCTAACAATGTCTGCAGGGATCCTGAAGGAGGGATTCAGCTCATGGAAGCAGCAGGCTGCACCCTGCTCTGCCAAGGTTAGGATAGGAGACCCTGCGTGTAAGGCAGATGATAGTTTCTCTTTCAATTCCACAACACTCTTATGGGCCAGTGTCTCCAGTGAACTATATGTCTTCCAATCCCCTAGACTCATTTAGAGACAGAAACTGTGCCTTTTTTGCTATCAAAAATATCTTCACATCAGAATTTTTGTTACCATGATTACTGTAACTTGGTACATGTTATTCATCAAGAATTAATACAATCTATGAATCAAAAGGTCATGAGAAATCATTTTATTATGAGATACAGTCTATTCCATCCAAAGTCAGCATACATCTTGCGTATGATAGACTAAGGAAAAAGTGTTTTCATGATTCTTATGAGCTTTGATTCTTTCAGGATTTCAGTGTTGCTACACCAGAGGGGAAAAAGGCAATTATTTTAAACATGGCTTTTTGAAAAAACTCTGTAAGACAGGTGAAGGAAAATAGGATTTTTCAATGGCTTCTACACAAGATAAAAGATACATATCTGAAAAGACATATGCATGGAGCACAGTCATTGCACAGCTATGCTACACAAGTCGGATTCATAGGCAACACGTATTATGATACACATGTACAGAATGATTGAATGCCAGGTTATTTGGGCACATAACAGTAGAAGAAAGCTGTAGCAAATCTCAATAACTTTCCACTGTGTCAAAAAAACTTTTGTGCTGATGTGAACCACAGAAAATACCATTTAATTTTACCCCATTCTCTTTCTTCTAGATGCTAGTGCATCCTTACCAAAATGCAGCAGCCTGCAGTAGAATAGGGAGTGTGATCTCATCACAGGGAACTTGAGAAGAAAGGCAGTGTGTATCATAGCGCTCAGGAAACATTATGGTAGTTTTCAAAATGAGAGATATATGTATATATAGAGACAGTAGCTGAATTTTTCACGCAATTTTTTTTCTGCTTTATTGTTTACTTTATGATTCACTATTTGCCATTTGGCCTTTGAGCTCCCCAGTATTATCTCTGCTCTTTACCAGTGTTTAAAATTTATAGGCATAAGGATATGGGCTAAAATTAATATGAAATATTTAATTTATAAAAATCAAACACACATTAATAGAAGTACTTTCATTTGTACACTAAACCAATTAATGAATGTGCTGATGGGAGGGTAGGATAATTCCTTGACTGATTCTGCAGTAAGAATTTGGTTGATGATAAATAATTAGCAACATGTCAATCGGGGAACCATTTCTTTTCACATCATTTCCATCCCCACTATCTTTTGTCATTACAGAGTATCTCTCCCCTCACAGCAAGCTGCTCCTCACGCTGCTTGCCCATGAGCAACAGGCGCTGATCCGAGCAGCAGTTCCCACTGAGCTAAAGGGATCCGTGTAATTTTAAATTACATCTGAGTAAGGATTATATAACACTGAACATGATTTTTTCCCTTGTTTGGAAAGAAA
Source organism: Phaethon lepturus (assembly GCF_000687285.1). NCBI lineage: Eukaryota > Metazoa > Chordata > Aves > Phaethontiformes > Phaethontidae > Phaethon > Phaethon lepturus. Next base: position 5,058 of record NW_010564138.1, read on the forward strand.
ATCCTCACGAACGGGTACAAGCAGTCCTGACCCCCACCTCTCACCTCCGGGCACCCTGCCAGGCACCAGCTGCTGTTTGCCCCCCCCCACACACACACAGGTAACCCTCCCTGGGCCGCTCTGCCAGGGCCTGCTACCCCCCCCACACACAGAGACAACCAGAACATACTCACTTTGCAGTAGAAAGCAGTTATTTACAGTTAATAACTGGTAGAAAGCAGTTACGCACCAGTTAATACACACAGAGCAAGCGGGGTGCAGCTCTGCCCGGTCTGCACCAGAAGCCTGCATGGTGGCTGGGCAGCTGTCAGCCAGGTGGGAAGGGCTGATGTGCCATGGCCCGATCCCTCTGCTGCCATCGACACCTGCCCACACCCCGGTCTTTCCCTCTTAACTGCCCAAGCTGCTGCCAGTCCTGCCTTGGCCATCCCCTCCAACACCTGCGAGGCTACCTTCCTGGTGGCCCAGCCCTGCTCTTGCAGGGCTGACATCCTCCCGGCTCCGCCATGGCCGTGTGGAGCTGGGCCCTGGCCCCACCAAACCGCCGGCAGCTGAGCCCCAGGGGAGCAGGGTACACACAGGATGACACAGGCAGGGCGTTACATGCCAAAAACTGTAACACATCAACAACGTATCTTTTCCTGTTCCTAATTACTACAATTTTGATTCTTAAATGGTGACAGCAACATGTTCTCCCTTCTTCTCTGAGCACATGAGCTCTCCTTTCACATGCAGAGGGAATTAGTTGAAGGGCGCTTTTTTTTTCCCCACTTGCATGACATTGACTTTTCCAGTGAATTTCAGGCAATTGGGTTTTCAAGTAGTCCCATGCTAAAAGTACTAGACTTGTGTGGTGGTTATAATAAATTCCTTCCAGTCTTCTGTTGAGTGCATACAGGAAAAAAACAACTTCTGTGTTACAGTCATAGAGAATGTATATTAATTTCCATTTAAAAGCAAACAGCTAGGATCCCTTTCAACTGGTCCAAGGCAAATTCTGACTGGCTATGTTCATACGCCCTTGGCGGAAAATGTTTGAATAGGTACTCAAAGCCACACGATGAAAGATGAACATCCACAGTCGAGTTTCCATGAATATTCCAAGAGAGGCCCATTCTCCAGTCCTCAAAAAGAAGGATATCTCTGAATGTGATTGTCTAGGCAAGGGCTTCATCTACAGTTTCACACGAACATATTTATTAACATCATGCTATCTCATAAAATAGAGTTGTCAGAACCCTGTAGTGTAACTGCAATAAAAACGATGATGCATGAGAATGTGTGCACACAAACAGCGCTTGTGACTGATTGAGACTGTCAGGGTGCTTTTACGTTGCACGTAAATGCAACCAAAGGAGGATTTTGCCATTTTCCCTGATATCGTTTGGCACTAGGCTCTCTTTTATTCCAAAGAGACTGGTTTTAGCTTTCCCAACATGAGAGTATTTGAGGATGTTGGCAACATACAAATGAATGTGTTGATAAATTCATCATAAAGATTTTTTTTCTTGGCTTTTCATACAGTAGTGAATTTAAGCAGATTGCTAGTCTGCTCAGATTAGAGGAAGACAACATGAGTCATTTATGTTTTACAATATTTAATACTTTTTACTGATTTCATAATCAATAATGTTAGGCAGTTGCTAGATATTGATCCCCGAAGATGCTGCACTGCACTGTTGATTAAAAAAAGGTCTAAAGGGAAAGCCAGCATTTCCTACCAACAAGGTCAGGATATAAATGAGTAACATTTTTATTTGTGATGTTTAGTAAATATTATTTCTCAGTTTTTTGATCTAAATTATCTCAGTTCAGTCCATTGCAAATATTCTCTATGAAAAATACAGCGTTCTCTTTTTAACACTGCCAGCTTATTGATAGTTTGGTTATTTAGGATCACAGTGATGCCAGATTTTAAGTTGTTAACAAAATAAACTTTTGTCTTCCCCCCTCTCCCAGTCAGGCTTGAGACACCTTCTATGGAATCACAGAATGATGAACTATCATAAGAAAAATTCATGCTGAGAGAGACACTCAGCACGGAAATTTTCAGTCTGAACACTTCAGACTTGGCAGTGTCACAAATATTTGAAATCAGAGAACAAACTAAGGATTTCCTTGATACAGAGAAATGACTTGTCTTTTAAACAAAGTCATCTATCTTTTAAATGCTAGCCACTTTTAGCCCTGGTAATTTTTCACTATGATAGCCAGGAAAATAGACCTTTCTTCTTGTCATATTTTAGAAAATAGAAGGAGGAGCTAGTTGCATCTAGACCAAGTATAAAGAAATTTACTGCAAAAATATCTGCTCTTCCATGTTAAAAATACATCATAGTCTCACCACAGCTGAAGAGAAATTTTGCAGTCATTGCATCTAATGCCCCTTGTAGACAGTGGTCTTGTTCAAGTCAAACTGTATACAGGTGTGGAAGAGAAATGATTCAAGGTCCATACAGTCTGTTCCTACTCACTTCTTTCCAGTTATCTTTGAACTCACTTGCTAATATAAAACACATTCAAAAGAACAGGAGAAAATTAAGAGATTATTCTTTTCCATAGGAATTTACAGCTGGGTGGTGAATATACATGCAAATTAGGAGAAACTCAGCCCTTATACAATCGTTGTGACAGCTGTAAACCAGTTAATTAGGAAGTGTACAGTACACCAGCCAGTCAGTCACCTTGAAAACAGGGTTGTCAAGGCCTGTTTTATCTCTTGTGCAACAAAGGAGCAGGAGGTTAGGTAATTCTTTGGGAAGGTTTGAACAAGGGAGATAGGATGCCAAGCTCCATTTGTTTTGCTTCTCACAAAGCAACCTTTACTGCATACCATGTCATGCAGAAAGATGAATAGCACAGAAGCCAGTGCATTTATTTCACTTTGTATTTATACCTGTATTTCATTCACATCAACAAGATATTGTATCACACTACTTAAAGTCTCTGTGAGTCAATCAGATCTCCTCTTCCCTCCCTTACATGCTTTATTAAAAGGCAGTTTATCTGAAGGAGAGTCTTAATAACTTGATATAACTTGATTAACTCCCTACAGTCTTGGGAGATGGCTTTCCAGTGTTACCCCTTATCTGAAGCATGTTTGTATGGTACTTCAGGTCATGAGAAAATTAGGTTTCTGTCTACAGAAGTTGCCATAAATAATGCTGAATTCACTTGCCATTCTATGTTGCAGAATATTGTTTAAAAAGAGCGCAAAGATTTTTGTGTGGAGGACATTACTGCAGGATTTATGGGGAGAACAGAATTGTGCAGGAGCAAAGCAGCAGGATGGGAGATTCAGAAAGCTATAAGCACAAAATCATTTAGCGTTGTAGTTTGCAAAGTCCACAGCAACTTCAGTGACTGAACAATTCAAACAAACAGAAGGGCTTATAGACAGTTCTCAAAAGAAGTTCACACAGCCATACAGGATCACAATCTATATGGTTTGTTAAGTCAGTACATGATCAGTTTGTAACACATTCTTGTATGTCCAAGCAGCCCTTGTTGGCCTGTGTTTCCCAGGTGTATTCAAGCATTTCTTGGCTGAGATGTGCATTCTATACTCTTACACAGCCACACTCTCTGATCTTAAGGCTTCTCCATTTCAAGTTAGTATTTTGTTTATTGTTTTAAAAAAATCAGATTGTCATTCAGCTTGCAGAACTGCAGGGATATCTGCTGTTTTCAGTAAAGAAAAAGCAATCAATGTGTTACAACTATGGACCCCTTTATTTTCTTCAGTGCGAAACATACCTCTGCAGATGTACACATTGGAATAAGTACCTGAAAAGTTAATAAAGCACCTTCTTTGTTTCAAAATTGAACCACCAACATTCTTTTGAGAGGGATGTCAAAAATTCACTGCACAGATCAACAACGTTAAGAATCTGGCAAAGAAAATTTATCTGGATAATCTGCAAGAGTAATACAGTAGCAGCCTTTCCAGTTTGGGCCTATGATTTCCAGTTGCATGAATTTAAAGGTTACTTGCTACAGAAATGTAACTACAGATATTGACAGTTATGCAAGTCACAAATTTTAAATATCTGGCTGCTTGGAAAGAGATATCTACCAAAAACTAAGCAGAGGCCTCTTCTACAACTTCCGCTCAGAAAATCAGACCAAATGTTGTTTGAGATTTTAGATCATACACAGCGCAGCATATAGTATTTCCATTAATCAGTATCCAACATTAAGGCAAAGCAATGGCTTGTGCCACTTCACTTGCAATTCACAAGACATAACTAAACAAGATATAGCAATATATTTGTATTTCCCTTTAATCCATTGTAATGGATTTATAATATATTATAATCTATATAAACACACTATTATACATTTGGTTTTAAACAAAGAGTGTTGATTAAATATCATCTTTAGAGGAATAGTGAACACCCTTTTTTCCTTTCCTCTCTGACCACACTGTACTAACATCTTAGAGTAAAATATATAAAAGTAATAAAGATTATATTATAATTGCAATTTCTTCCAGTTAATCATTCCATTATACTGGACATTCCTATGGCTGCCTTCAGCCACATACCAAACTGAAGCCAGGTGTGTCCACCTAAGCTCACAGGGAAGAAAGGAACAATCGAGACAATTGCAAACAGGTTACCCCGCCGGGACCCTATATGCACAGATCTTAGTAAAAGATGTGTATAGCCATCCCAGGCTCAAAGATATGATACTGAATATTAGAAGGAACAAGACCAAACAAAGAAGAGCATAGATCAGAGGGCTTTTGAAGATGCTGATATGCTGTTGGGCTAAGTTTCTGTAGTGGCACTTTGGAAGAGTTTCTGAATGAGAAAGTGCTCGCTCGCTCTGCTCAGAGAAACAAGAACATGTGCACACATTTTCACAAGCAAACAGTTTCTTCAACAAACTTGGATTATGGGTTTCTAATACAAGTAGACATGGGAAATCTAGTGCTGTCATGTCATTTAACAAAACAAAAATAAAAAGGAAAAGTAATTCTTGCTTAATATGTGCCCTTTTTACTTTTATTCTTGAATGAATTGCATGGCTTTTGAATATAAACAGATGGGAAATCAGATTGTACATCAATGACTTTCTAGCTTAAGCTTCCAGCAAACAGCTTATTGCGGGTTTGCCATAAAGTAAGAGAATTTGTATGCTGCTTGCTTTACCCTTTATCCTTGCTCAGCTTTAAACTGACAAAAAGCTCTTTGCCATCAAACATCAATAAAATTAGACCCCTCATCCCAAAAATATCCACATGACTGAATGGACTGTGGATTTGAAACAATCCTTTTCATCTTTTTAAATAGTATACTTTCATACTGCAACAGCACAGAAACATGAATTTCTGAAATGCTCTTTGTGTTGTATAAAGAAATAAATGCATGTGAAAGGCTTCTTACCATGCTAACATCAGGTATAAATTTTTGGGAAAGACTTTACATATTCAGTTCCTCTCTTCCTCCTCACCAGCTTTATAATTTTATTGTATTTTTAATTTGCAGCAATATAAGGAAGAAAAAAATATGTCCTTATATCCATAAAACCCTACTGATTTTAGCTGATATAGAAGACACAGAATGCAACATAAAGGCAATACGAGTGGGATTTTGGAGAAGGGGAAATAGATGTAATGATAATGAAGAAAGTTTGCAACTTTTTCCTCTTAAATTTGTGAAATATATGAAGAAAAAGACTTACATATCAAATAGTTTTAGTAAAGCGAACAAATTACATCACACTCCAGACATTAAGCCTAACACGATCATGGCTCTGAGATAAGCAAGAAACATAAACTTTTTCTTTCTTTAGTACCATGTACTTTCAAATTTTCCTACTAGTCTGAATCTCAGGCACCACTTTCCTTCTTTTCATAAGAGCTTCTTCTTTGGGGCTTCTTTATTTAAACCAATCAAACTGACTTACACATCTATCGCACCGTCCTGTTCCTAACATCATATCTCCACTGATAACACACCACTCACAGCCCCTCCGCCCTTTAAAACTTCAGTGTTAAAACCAACCAACCAACTAACCAACCAACCAAACAAACAAAAACCCACTACCCAGACTCTGGCTGTTTATGATTGATAGGAAGAAATTAGCCATGGATTGACCAATTCTTAATTCTCCTCCAGTGTGTAGCAAGTCAGATAATGTAGCAATAGACTGCAACAGCTAAAGTTTCAAGAATCAACTTCTTCCCCTCTTTAAAGAGATGATACATCACAACTCGGACAATATGATCCTCGGCTGCATGATATATTTTCACCTTCAGCCTTTGCAAATCTGGGTGTGCCTGAGTGTGTAATATTTCCCTTGCTGAGTGGGAGCTCAAGGAAGTTTTCAATAACTCCTCCATCTATTTTTGTTCATGTTCTTCATCTAGCAGCAGTGTAGAAGTACAGCACATTCATGTCTAGCAGGTAAGTACTGTACAGCAGGACCTACATATATTGATTCCCCAACATACCTAAATAAATCGCTCCTAAGTAAGTGCAAATATTCTGTAATACTAAATTACTTGTACAAAGAAAGCCTCATCCTGTTATAAAGAATACTTAAAACTGGCTTATAAACATAATTGTACCTTTTCCTCCTTTTACTGTAATGCTCACTGGGCTCACACCTTACAGCTAGCATGTAAAAGGTACTTTTCTAGTATATTACAATGGAAGAGAAGCTGTTAAATAAAATAAAAAAAACACTTTTTTTGAATGTGTGTGTTCATTTTATTATACTTTGCCTACATAATATCAACTAAATAGAACAGACATTAACAAGAGCCATACAGATTTTATTGAAGCAGTAGCCTGTAGTGCTTTAGATTTATAGTTCTGGTTGAAAACATCAAATGACCTTACACTTGACTATTAAAAGCACCAAAAAAAAGCGATCATGTTCTTCTGTGAAGTGGTGAAAGTAAATGTCATACTTATCTCTTATGCATGTTTTGCGTGTGAGAAAAAAAAAAAGTTAGTTGAAATAGCTCTTGGCCAATCAAAAGAATAGTAAAACTTCATTAATTCAAAAACTTTCTAAAAGAAACAAGCAGTAATAAACCTTTTTCAAAGACTTACTATATAACATTGAGAAAAAGTTTTACAGTTTTACTTGTATTCAGCTTGAAGGATTTTTTTTTGTTTATTTTAAACATCAGTTAAATGGACACAGTTTTAGAAGTCAATCATCTAAATTAATATTTATTTTTATTTCATTTTGAGTGAGATATAGACACTTCCAAACAGGGATTTGGAAGCAGTATGCCATGAGGTGCCTTTGGATACATCTTTATTCAAACTGGAGATGTATTGTTTCCTTCCTCATCTGTAACCTCACCTGTCCCCACTTGCACAGAAGGAATGCATTTCCTTTGGCTACCTGAGTAAGATAAATATTTCAACAGTAATGTTTTCAGAAGAGTGAAGACAAGGATGTTATAGGAAAGACTATGGAGAGCAATGAGGATTGACAGGGCACAGGAAAAAGTACAGAGCTGCATGTAGAACATGGTGAAAAATAATAATAGGGATAATAACTGTTTTCTTAAATATCCACGTAATCTGCCAACATTGTTGCTATTAAAAGAAATTTTTCTTGAAACACCTAAAAAGACTCCAGTTCCAATGAGCCTTAGCATACTATCTGCCAATCTTGATATTTCAACATCTTCCTCGCATATTTTTTACAATTGAAGAAATAGAACTTTAGAAACAGAGACAGAAAAAATAGTTTATGACCTAATCTTGCCCTTGCAATCTACTTGCAATTACTGTCCATGCCCTACATTTTTCTTCTCCAGTCCTAATGATATGTGCAGCCCTATTCCAAACCACAAAAACTGCTAGAAATCAGATTTCAGTAGGTATTGCTTATTTTCCCTACCGAATCCCACATGACAGGAATCAAAGAGTTCTAAGGATTAGAAGTTAGAGAACCATACAGATAGGTACAAAATAAGACTTTAGGACGGTGTTTTATTTTACATCCTGTTGCTTTGGAGATACTCTTTTTTTTCTTTCTCATGCTGATGTTGAAAGATGAAGATAACGTTCAAGGCATTAAATTCATAGGAGTAAGATCTAATACAGCTGCAGTACATCACCTAACATCTTTGTTCTGATTACATTTTTGTGTGCTGTTGATGACAACTGACAGGCATACAGAGTGACTGGAGAAATAGTTATGCATTTTAAGACTATACATTACTAGCAGGTTAGAACTGACAACTAAACTTTCCTAAGTTATATTTCACAGTAACAAAGTAACCCAAGAGTGCTCTGCAGTGTTTATGGGTTACCTCTTATTGTGTTGGTCTGTTCTCAGTCTGCTGAGCATGTTCACAGTCTGTTAGAACAATGAAAAAGGAAAAGATAGCGCCCTTCTGTTCGATAACTTATTTGGAAGCAACAATTTGCATTTTCTGTTCCCTTTTAAAATACAGAAAAAATGCTGGCAGATTCCTCTCCATATAATATAAATCCTTTAAAAAAAGAAAAAGTATGCTAAAACATACAACATGCTAACTTGTGCATAATACATCAAGTTTCAAACAGAACAAAATTAAAAAAACAAACAAGCCAATAGAAAAATAAAATTTGTATTTATGTTTGTAGGAACAATCAGAAAAGTACAATTACAAGTTATGAACAACCTACTTAGCATAACATTTCATTCTATTACAACTTGGTTGCAAATCTGTGTTTAAAAAATAAAAGAGATACCACTAGACGAGACTCTCCCTCCCACATTTATAATAACACGTACAGTTAGTTCAAATTCACAGACGCGGATGACTACATGGTATTTAAAAGAGTGGGGAAAAGAAATAGCAAATCACATACTCTGCCCCCAACAATGTCAGTCTGTTATCTACAGTAAATTCTTGAAGACTTGTACCCCAGCTTGCATTAAATGCATCAAAGGTACCAGCTGCTGACTCCTTCCTGTGGCTTTTGTTCTCTAAAGATGCGAGCTATGTTATGTTCTTATACTTTGCCCTGTTCTCCATGGTTGAACGTTCTCTAGATCGGGTCACCAAGAATTTTTAAACAAAAATGAAATCTGTCATTCTTCTTGAGAGGAAATGGTTCATCAGTTTTTAATCAACTGTGGTCAAAATAATCAACAGCAAAATGTACCTCAGCTCTGAAAAAATTTGATATTTTCCTGCAGGAAATTATCGATTTGCCATTCTGAAGTGATTTGCCAAAGAACATTTATTTATTTGAGCTTGATTGCTAAGGAAGTGATGCCAATGTGATTACACTAAAGCACTGCTGCCTCTCTGCATTCATGAAAATCCTTGAATAACTTTTAAGACAGTTGATGACTGCAAACAGATTTGACAAAAGAAACAAGGAGACCCAATGGCTATCAAGACCTTGCAACTTCATGGAAACAAGCCACCTCCGTAGGGGGGGAACCCTATACAATTCCTGACTGCAGAAAAACATTTGCAGTTCCCATCCTCTTAGACTGCAAAGCCAAAGGAGGCCTGATGCAGCATTAGCTCACTTATGTCCCATGGTCTGGCTCAGTTTTTAAAATGTGAAAAAAAAAAAAAAAAGCAGGGGGAAGTTTTTTGTTTTCTTTTAGTATATAGAAATAAATATCCTGTCTTACTGATAACCATTTAAAATTTCATTTTACTGTGAATTTCAGTGGTTTCCTCTGTTTATAAAGAGATGAAGAATGTGAAATACCAGAATTTTCCTTAAATAAGTAGGGAGAAAATCCAGGCCACATTCTGATCTCTAAATCTAGAGTTGCAGAAAAGCTGACAAAAGAAAACAATTATAAAGCTTCAATAGGCAGTCACACCTGGTGGGAACCCCGATTTTGCATTCATAACATCTCATCTGACCCAAGTCGGCTCAAAGAGCTGAGGGAATACAGAGCTAACATAAAGCCAGACATAACTCAAGACCTCAACCACCGAGTGGCGGCTGCAATATGTATCTGATGAATGAGACAGCCACAGCTCTGTCTGGGATCTACTCTGACATGTTTAAAAGCAGTAATAGAATTAACAGTGAAGATCAGAAATATCCAAAATCATTAATGCCTGACAAGTTGCATCATAAGTTGCTCCCACACCCGAAGACACTGTAACAACTATGTCAATCAACGAGTGAATAAATAATACATCAGATAAGAACCGATGTTTCAGACATTTGTTTTAATTTGAAAGCAAGCTCTCAGTGTTCAAAGCTGTGAAGACATTGTGTTAACAATTCTATTTCCAACCTTTTGCAATGCTAGGAAGAATTACAAAAAGAAATCATACTCGATTTATACAGTCCTTTAGAAGTAGATGATAGGTGACGTACTACTAAAGGGAATCTCAGGAATGCAAGTTGGATCCTACAAAGTTATTGAAATGAAAAGTTAAATTATTCAGAATACTTGGCCATGTTCCTTACCTACTTATAGCTCTTATGCTTCCTAAGAGTCAAATGCTGCTCTGTTGTTGTTATTTTTAAAAATCCACAACTTTACATACAAATTATATAAACTGGCAATTATGTTCTATTCTGGGATATGAGTTTTTCAACTTACTTTTTTGGTTTATGCTCCAGATAGTATGTAGTGAATGGAACTTTTTCCCAAGTAGTAAAACAGATTCACCGTAGATTTTACATAGATTAAAAACATCTAACTGCTAACTGGTTTAGGTTTAAACTCTGATTATCAGTTACTTATGTCCCCAAGTGGACAGCACAGGTTCAGGATTCAGAAGGGCTACCTGCAAGAGAAAGAAAAGATGAGGAGTGCCAGAAAAATACCTGTCAATTTGGTAGCTGAATGGTGAGGAAACTTCAGTCCAGAAAGACACAGAGCCCATTAGCAACACTTCCTGTGTGTTGCCTTTGCTGTTAAAACTTCAGTGTGCAAGACAACAAAAAAGGAAACTGTCCTTAAGTACCAACAAGAAGCATCAACATACCAGAATTCATCCAATCTCCAAGCTAATATAAAATATTGCATAGTCTCGATATTATACTTGTCATTAAAGAGCAGTAGTATTGTCATAATTGTGAAAGTCTAAGGAAATGCGCAAAGTGAAGTCTAGAGGAAGAATAAATCCTATCATCAGCTGATATGATTTAAAAAAAACCGAAAAGACAGTCTTTTAGACACACACGTTTATCTTTGGGTCCCTCACCAGGAAGATGAAAATATATTAGGACAGCTACTGGCAAGTGAAACAATGCAAACATAGAACAATTCATTAACATCAAGACTTGTGCTTTTTGTCTGAGCATATTACTTTTGCCCTAATTTGACATAGACCTTTAAAGGACTAGCAAGGTTCTAAAGTTCCTATGATGTCTATTATGATACAACAAAAATGTTAGGAAGGGGCTAGGAAGTAATCTTGAAGAAAGAGCTCAAGCATAGTGCAAAACAATGCTATTAGCTCAATGTCTCCACTTTCCAACCACAGAATCATTGAGGTTGGAAGGGATCTCTAGAGATCTCCCAGTCCAAAAACCCTGCTCAAGCAGTGTAAGCTAGAGCAGGTTGCCCAAGACTGTGTTCAGTCGTGTTTTGAGTATCTCCATGTATAGACGAGACACAACTCTCTAGGCAACTTGTTCCAGCACTTGACCACATTGCAGTAAAAAAAAAAAAAAAAAAAAAAAAAAAAGGTGTTTTCTTGTTCCATCTTGTTCATATGGAATTTCATGTTTTTAGTTTGTGCCCATTGTCTCTTGTCCTGTCACTGGGCACCACTGAGAACCTGGCTCACTCTTCATTACTTCCCAGCAGGTATTTATAAACATTAATAACATCCCCCATCCAAGCCTGCTTTTTCTACAGGCTAAACAGTACCAACTCTCTCGACCTCTCCAGAAAGATGCTCCAGTTCCTGAATCATCTTTGTGGCTTGCACTGGAGTTGCTCCAGTCAGACCATATGCTTTTTGTGCTGAGGGGCCCAGAACCAGCCCCAGCACTCCAGGTGTGGCCTCCCCAGTGCTGAGCAGAGGGGAAGGTTCCCCTTCCTCAACCTGCTGGCAGCACTCCTTCTCCTGTAGGCCAGGATGCTGTAATCATTCTTCATAGTTCATTGTAGGTCAGTTCTTTTCCGATGCCTGTTCAAGAACCCATACTGGAAAATAAAACTGTTCCATCAATAAAAATAAAATCACCCTCTTTGTATGTTCAGACACAGTGACTTTTTGTTTACTAGAATACACTTTATACACCACATACTGAAGGTTAGCTGCTGTAAAACCCAGTATGTGAGGTCCCATGCTCTCGTAACAACTCCACTTTGTTCCAGCAGGGAACATACCACATCCAGAAAGCAGCAGCCGTCATGGAGTTCCTTACAAGGCAACAAAAACTGAAATTACAGACCAACAAAAACGTATGCATTATCTAAAGAAACTTGGGTGGAGGTTTTTTTTGTGGGTGGTGTAATTATGTCTATACTTCAGGCTTTTAATGACTATAACTGATACAACTTAATGATCTGAATTAATAATTTTAGGCCAAATATGACAGAAACATTTTGTATCAGCATGTATATTTTTAGCAACACACTCCATCCCATTGCAATGTCAATAAAAGAAATTCTTCTTCCTAGATTTGGCACATGGTGTGTGTGTGTGTATATGTATATATTTTTATATATGTGAGGGAGAAAGTTCTGTGGGGAACAGAAAAGGCTAGATTCATTTGCCTGCTGGAAATTCTGCTTTCATTTATAAGGCTCCTCATGAAAGTAAACTGTGAGCGATCCCATAATTCTGAGTTGAAAAGCTCAGCACCGCTCACCTGAATGAAAATTAAAACATCCCTTTTTCTTTTTTTTCTAGGCACTAGATGCTGTCAGTAAAGTATCTGCTTCAGTGCTGTCCTTCCCACCATCAATGCATCAGAGCAGCAGAAGAGTACGATTTTTATTAGAGTAAGATTTTTTCACTCACAACTAAAGTAAGAATAGAGTAACTTCTGCAAGGCCTTAAAATTATTTCATAAGGATTGGACCTACATAAGGGAAGGCAGAGACCAATCAACTTTTTTTTAAAGTTTAATCTTACCCATAATTATTTGAGGTACTTAAGTTGTTTGTTTGTTTTTTAATTTGAGAGACAAGATACTTTTAGAATAATTCATACATTCATGATGGGAGACATATTTTTGTGGAAATTTCAGGTGACAGATCACACAGACAATAAACAGTTATGGAATTGCTAACTATAACAGAGATTTCTCAAGTGATTTGTGAGTAAAGTAATGCTTGCATCAATATTCTGTGTAAAAAAATCACCAGAATTACATTATTGATTTAACTAAATTTATTGCTATTCTGATGATTCTGATCCATTGTTTTTGAAAACAATTTAAAATTAATAGCAAAGATATATTCTACGTAATATGTTTCTGGGAGATTACTGTGTTTCTCAGCTGGTTAAATCCACTCCGCCTTCGGTGTGGGGCTACAAATACTTCTAAATTGTGTAGCAGTCTCCTACAGAAATCATCAGGAGTCATGTCTTATTGCTTTCATAAAATGTGGTTTACACCTCTCTGAGTAATTGAATTTTGCTAGGGTTATGGGCAGGCTAAATATTTGTGTGCACCAAAATACTATGCAGCCCTTGGGGAAAAGCAGTTCTTTCTGCTGTATGAAGTCTAATCAGAGATTACTTTGTGAAATTTATGCTGGACATTTTTCACTCTAAAATGTTAATTAACAAGGAGATGAGTTTGTCTAGGAGAAAGAAATGTCCCATAGAGTTATAACTGCTCTTAGAGAAGTTTGGAAAAGCTTCTTGTGTATTACATAAATATTAGGTCTCTAATACATTCCATTACCATTATGAGTATAAAACAACTCTCTCACGAAAAAAAAAAAAAGTTCCTACAATGAGGTCAAAATCTGACACCTGACGAAGATCACAAATGAAGGGTGAATCATGCCAAGTGCATTAGCAGGGTTTTCCCTAATGTGGATAAATACTAAGAACTAAAGAAACCATCAAATTACTCACAGCTATGCACAAATATATTTGGAAGCAGATAAAGCAAAAGATAGACAGACAGACAGACAGATGGACAGATAAATGGATATCCACAGATGTTAGTCTAAGAATGAATTAACAAGCAAAAAACTTGATCACGCATGATAAGGAGAACAGGTAGAGGATCGAAATTATAGTCAATCTGTGACACTCAGCAGTCCATACCTATCAATAAACTTTTGCTCACTGACGTCAATGGGTTATGAAGGAAACATCAGTTCACTATTTTTTCTCCCCAGACTGTGGAAATAACAATAGAGAACAATTTTTGCTTGATGCTTAACATTTTTAGCACAAGAGGAAGAGAGCAGAGTTCTTCCAAGACAACTGAAACAGCAGGAACCAAGTCAGTTGTATAAAACAAGCCAGCATCATATCTTCCCTTGTGAATACAGCGCATGTTTAAACTAACAATGTCACTGAGTTACTCCCTCATTTCATTAGTCCTGTTTTGCTTTCTGTAAGAGTCCTTCCAGGTTATTAAAGAAAGTACTATTCAGCAAATAAATAGTATAAAAATATACAATATAATTTCTTGTCTTCAGTGCAATCATGACTGGCATGCTTTAAATGTTTATATTGCTACCTATATACCAGGAAAATCCTACAATTTCATATATCTTAATATCATTCATCTTATCACCTTGAACATTGCATTTTCTCACCAGTGGAAGCCAGTGTTGCTTAGAAGGCTGATACTGCTTCTTAACATTTGTGTCAACAAATGGTCAAGGGACCAGTTTAGTAAATCTTGCCATAGCACAGCTCTCATCCACAATGCTAGCAAAGATCCAGCAAAAAATTTTAGATCCCAGATGTTTTGTAACACAAGAGCAGTGAGCCAGCCGTGTGCGCTCACAGCCCAGAAGTCCAACCGCACCCTGGGCTGCATCCAAAGCAGCCTGGCCAGCAGGTCGAGGGAGGGGATTCTGCCCCTCTACTCTGCTCTGGGGAGACCCCACCTGGAGTCCTGCATCCAGCTCTGGAGCCCTCAGCACAGGAAAGACATGGGCCTGCTGGACTGAGTCCAGAGGAGGGCCACAAACATGATCAGAGAGATGGAACATGTCTCCTATAAAGAAAGGCTGAGAGAGTTGGGGTTGTTCAGCCTGGAGAAGAGAAGGCTCCAGGGACACCTTATTGCAGCCTCCCAGTACTTAAAGGGGGCTTATAAGAAAGATGGGGACAGGCTTTTTAGCAGGGCCTGTTGTGATAGGATGAGGGTTAATGGCTTTAAGCTAAAAGAGGGTAGATTTTGACTAGATATAAGGAAGAAATTTTCCACAGAGAGGGTGGTGAAACACTGACACATGTTGCCCAGAGAGGTGGTAGATGCCCCATCCCTAGAAGCATTCCATGTCAGGTTGGACGGGGCTCTGAGCAACCTGATCTAGTTGAAGATGTCCCTCCTTATTGCAGAGGAGTTAGACTAGATGGCCTGGTTCTGAATCCATTGGAAAACCTAAGGACTTGAGTTTGTTTAGTAATGATTTATTAGAGACAATAATGAAACATTTCACACTGCCCTCAAAACCTTAACAAGTATTACATGAAGATGAGTAGACTGTACAACTTACTTGCAGACTGCTGAAGAAATGCACTGTCATTTGAATAAAAGCAAAGTTTGTATGTTATGGAAATTTTCAAAATTTCCACTTTGTTCCGATAAAGAGATGTCCTAAAGAATTTGGGAAATTTTAAAGAAGTATTTCCATGTATTTTTTTCCTCTACTGCAGCTCAGCACAGCAGCTTAGACTAGACTAGATTCCTGTTCACAGGGAAATCAAAAAGTAAATTCTGATTCTTGAAAGGGGAAAACCCCTTTTTTTGATAACCTGTGTTTTCTATCAGGAAACAAACCAGAAAGGCAGATTTTATTCCTGAACAGAACTTAAATGTTTTATTTACCGTAAGTTTGACAATCATTTGCTAAGCTGGCCAAAGCTTTGAAATGGATAACCCAACTTTTCTTAAAGTGAGCAGGTCAAGGAGCATCCAGTAGCTTCCACCTCTACTGACTGCTTTTATTTGTTTGTTTGTTTGTTTAATTATTTACTTTATTGTTTCTGTACCATCTAGGAAATAGCTCTGAAACAGAAACTTCTCAGACTCACCACCTGCAACCAACTAAATGTAAAAGGGGTTGTAAATAAATTTCTCAGATGTTTTCCAGGACCTTAAAGGGTGAGGTGCTTCCTTCCTCTTGCCTTCTCTGTCTATTTACTTTCAGCAATGTCTTCGTTTGCAACAAATCTCCACGCAAGTCAAGAGGAAAATTTTTTCCTTTCTCACCACCTCACAGGTGAACTATTTTACTCAGTAATTGCCCAGACACTACTTACACCCCAGGTCTGCCATGCTTTTCAGTCTGTGCTGCACATTAGGAACTTCTTCCAGCTGCGCACACTCAGTTGCTTTTTGGGAGGGTACAATTTCTTCCAGCTCCATAAGATTTAACCTGAGCCTCCATGCAGCAGCCAAGACAGGACAAGAAAGTAGTCTTCCACCTTGTTGCCCAGTCACCTTTTGTGAACAGAAAAGAAACCACGATATCATCTATCAGACGGTAGCACTTACCACAAAATACCTTAATTCCTCTGGCACCACTCTGTCTTTCCTAAAGAAGCAAATGAAACATCATTGTATCAGGTTGAAAGCAGACACACAATTTTATAGCATTCAATTTCTTTGTATACCTTAGCAAATCAAGATTAAGTCATTCACTGATGTTTAAAAAAAAAAAAAGGAAGGTATCAATATAAGTATCTTTTCTGTATGAACTGTGGCTCTGCTTAAAGACATCATCCGAAAAATGATGTAATAGCTTGATAATCTACAGATAATGAAAGGAAAACAGTTGTTTTTTGTCATATCTTTAAGGCTAAAAGGAGATGTTGTAAGGAACAAGGAGCACAGAAATGATGTGAAAGTTAACTGTTTTCACATTTTAAAATTTTTATCAAAATGAGACTTTGGAAAACACACAGTTCCAATATGTTCAGTTTCGACTCTCGGAAGCATCAAGTTCCACATTAGCTCTGCTACATTTCCTGTGCATCAGTGGTATGCGGGGTGCAGCTGGGGACCTAAGTGAGACCGGGGTCCCTTTCTGCCAGGCAGAAATGCTGAATGTTGGGGTTCAAAACAGACATGATGGGCAAAGGTCAAAGCTGGAATGGTAGCACAGGGAAGGGAAAAGACCAACCCAAATGCAACAGGTCAGACCAATGGTGAAAAGTGGCCTCACAGGGTCCTGCAGGGCATTCTTTTCAGTGGTGCGTGAATAACTACCCCTCACCTCAACTTCTCTTTAGCTGCCTGGAAATTCTGTTTGGGTAGAATGAAGTTTGGTTTGGTTGCTGTCGGGTTTTCTGGCTTTTTTTTTTTTTTTTTTTTTTTGAGGAGGAGGAGGAGGAGGAGGAGGAAGTAGTTTTAGCATTTGCCTGGGATTTTCTAAAGCCCAGCAGTTTCATTAGAAAGAAGGCACAAGCAGTGAGCCCAGCCCTTGAGGGAAATTTCAAGGTCACATGCAAAGTTAATATTTTCATGAAGCATCAGACAAGACATTTTTTTTTTAACTACGTGAATGTATTCATGTGAATCAAGGAAACATTTAAGAACATTCATGTAAAAAGCTATAAGGAAACAAAATATTCAATATGATTAAGTTTACAGAAGGAGAATGCATCAAATGGACGCTCTGTCTTGAGTCTAGGACAGAAGAGAGGAATTGCAGAGTACTTTATGCCTGTGCAGGGCCTAGGTGTGCATAACAAAGTTGTATAAAAGATTTACAAGCTCAGATAACTGCACTATCAGTGTCTATTTGGAAAAGCACCTGAAGGAAAACTAGGTACTCATTTCTACAACCCAGTATATTGAGACATTGGCTCTTAAATACAGTTTGCTTTCTAACAGTTGCATCTATCGTGACACCCTAAGGAAATATAAAACTATCTTTTAGTTGCACTGATGTCATGCAGAGGAATCCTGGAAAGCAGCCTCAGGCAGTGACAAAAAATTTATCTTTCACAATAAACTGATCAGTAAGACATATCCAAGGAAATACAGAAAACTAATTCTTACAGATTCTCCTTTTTTACATCCCTTGCATAATAGTGCTAGTTTCAAAATACGTCAGCTGCAGTAACACCTGTCCTTCCATGAAATACCTGAAACTTTTAAGTATGTCATAAAATGAGCAAGTAAAGCAGAGAAAAATGGTACAAAACATTCACAATTCCAATTGTGGCATGAAAAATTCAGTTCTAACAATAGGATGGTAACACTGCATATCTCTGCATATTCTCAAATAGAAGGAAATTTAAATTTGTAAAGGCAGACTCCCATCCTCTTTTCAAGGCAATTAAGATTACAGAAGTGAAAATGCAGTAGTCATTCTTATTCATGCAGCAGGGCTTGCAAAAATCTCAGTTTATTTTACCCCCTGCATAGTCTTCAATCCAGCTGTATATTTTTCTATAAATTGTATCTCAATTTCTAAGGATAAAGATTAAGTCCATGGATCCTTATTTTCTTCTCTGAAGTCTGTATTTGAAATTCAACTTTAAAAAAGTTCACACTTTCTGAAAGTGTGATCACATCTATTAATGTTAGTGCTGAGTCTTGCCATTCTTTGGCAACATGGTTCGTTACGATTTGAGGGTCATGTTCTGCTTGTATTTACACTGGAGTACATCTGGAACAACTTGGATATTAATAAATATGATGTAGATGACAAAGGAAGTTTCCTATTAGAAAAATGGAAAAATTGCTTTTAGAATAAATCTGTACAGAGAATAAAACATGATGCCAAATGAGAAATCAATTTCATTGCTTTGGTGGAAACCAGAGAAGTCTAACCAAATATATAGTGCACCCATGTGCTGAGCTGCATTAAGCTCTATATGTTATTTGATTAGAGCTCCAGAACCAGATCCTGACCTCTGCCCCAGCCAGTGCAAATCCTGCCTGTGAAAAGACACATGCCTTCCCACCATCTGGCCAGGGAGAAGGAGGGGAACACCTCCCATCCTGCCCAAAACCATGCCAGATGGTTCCAGTTTAAAATTATGTATCCTCACCAGACAACTACATAGATCAACCCCTTTCCTTGGCAGCTTCGCCAGTTTACCCAAACTTTTTGTGTCCCTGCTTAACTTTTAAATTTGTCCAGCATGGATTTTTCCCTCTGGCAGCGCTAGCGCCTCATTTTTCTCTTAAAACTGTTACCTGCTTTCACAGAGCTCAGTTGTGGATCGTTTTAGACTTAGGCTGAACAGAATAGACTCACACAATGATGTCTATTTCAGGCACCCAAGGATGCAGTCTCTCCATAGAAGATAAGGTACTTACCCAGCAAAACCCATGTTTCCAGCAAAAGAGGGTGTTACTACTAACGCTTCCTCTCCCGTGGACTTGCCAGAGCCCTCTGTCTCAACTGGTGTCTGTTCGACCCCTCCCTGTGCATGGCTGGGATGCTGCTGCCTCAGGATGCTGCTCACTATGTACAAACATACCGCACAAATACATGCTGCACGAGTGGCGAGGCCTAACAAGCTTGTGGACAGCCCTCTGAAGAGTGCAGAGGGGACAAGTGTGGCCCTTGCAGGAAATTTTCCTTTATTGCTCCTCTTTCTAACACAAACAGTCACAGTTTGGCCCTTATGAGGTCGAT
This sequence comes from Phaethon lepturus, assembly GCF_000687285.1. Classification (NCBI taxonomy): domain Eukaryota; kingdom Metazoa; phylum Chordata; class Aves; order Phaethontiformes; family Phaethontidae; genus Phaethon; species Phaethon lepturus. Next base: position 24,762 of record NW_010564138.1, read on the forward strand.
GTCTCCCACTCTTGCACTCCAGACATAGAGCAGTTTCATTACTATCTAACAAACGTAGTCTTCTGACCCCAAACATCAGCTGAACTACAAACAAAGTTTTGCTTTAGAAAAAGTAGTACTTTTTCTGAATGTAACCAGAAAGAGGTTTCACTTCCAGAACTGCTGGACTTAAGGCAAATCCTTTATTTCTGTGAAGAAGAAACTTCTCTTCAGTCATCTCCAAGGAGTTCTATGGCAAGAAGCTATGAGAGCAAGAGGAGCACAGAAACATGTGAAACATATTTTGTGGATTAGTTCCAATACATATAGAAGTTGATAACCATTTATAACAAACGTAAGTGAATGCCCCTGGACACCTATAGCTGAGCATCCATAAATCAAAAACCTAAGGTAGTTTTCTGCAGTTACAGCTACTTACACTTTGTCACTAAGAATTGAAAACATGATCCAGCTATGGAGTCCACTTTTCAGATAGATAGAACACGATGTATGCAAAAAAAATTGCAATTAAAAAAAATATCTTTCCACAATTTATTTTTCAAAGTACTTTCCTGAAAAGATGAGTATCTCAGCGTGGAACTAGTATATCACAACACTTTCATAAATTAAATTTACTATTCAAGAAAACCTAATCTTTCAATAACAAATTGTCAAATCAAGAGTCCTTATCAAGATATTTATATTGGAACTGCTTGTCAGTGATTCATTTCTTTTTAGGAGCCATAACTCATTCCCAAAGGAAATATTGCCTCTATTATAAAAAAGCACATATAGGTCATGGAGTTACTGTAGTACCATAGACATTCATCCAAGTATGTTTGCATGTATGAACTTCAACTTCCTCTCCAAGGTAGTTCAACCAAATTCCATGCTGTCACTGACAAAATCTGTAACCTTTTATAATTTTTATCTGCTATTTAAAGTCCCTGAATATTACAGGGTTGACCTTGTCCTCATGTCACTTTTCTCTCAGTGACTAAAGAGAGTCACATTTTCTCTCAATGCCACTTCGCTTCTCTGTAATGCCATTTTCATCAGATAAAATACCAGCTAAGCATAAGAGAGTCCCTAGAAAGTAGAAGCAATGGCACCATTCCAAAGACTCAACCTCAAATCATTTAATGCAGTTCTGGGTACAATTCTATTGCTCCACATCAATCCCAAGAGCAGAATAGTAGCAATAGTAACAGTGCCATTATGAAATACTTCACAGAGCCTGTCTTGGTCTTCTTTAAAAAGGCAGAGACACTACTGAACTGTTTTGACTGATCTCTGGTATTGCACCACTTCCCTCCTTGCATCTTGGTGGCTTAAGTATACAGAAATATACTGTAAAGGGAAAGAAAAAGGATCACATTACTGATTTTGTTTTCTACATGTTCAAAACCTTAACCCTGAAGAAACAGACTCGCTTTCCATCCTCCTTTTCCACTCAACTAATTCAGTGTCATGATCACTAGATTTTGGAAAGCTGTCCCTTAGCACTGAAAGTGCTTTCACACAACTAAAATAGGCATTCAGTCTATACAGTCATGTGAAGTATGTTCATCTGATTCGTGTGGTGAAGTGTAACCTTCTGTACTTTTATGGATTTCTCCTGCACCATAAAAATGGGTATTTTACAGGAGAAACTTAAACTACTTTGCTGGTATATCAGCTCAAACCAGTTTGACCACTGACCGCATAGTATTGTGTAAAGAGAAACTTTTAAAGAGCATGCATGAAGTTTGGGGTCATCCTGGGGGCACGCTGAGGAAGATTCGAGAAGACTCTAGAAGGAGAAGAGGGCATGTGCCGAAGAAGACACGCCTATTCGTGAATATGTATTAGCAAACAGGATCACGCTGAGGAAGATTTGAGAAGACTCTAGAAGGAGAAGAGGGCATGCGCGGAAGAAGACACGCCTGTTCATGAATATGTATTGGCAGACAGGATATAAACCAAGAACAGGAACTGTACCGCGTGCGTCTTGGTGGAGCGGAGACTCCCGGCGCACCAAGTGCTGTTTGCTTGCCTCTATTCACTTAATAAATTGTAAACTTAAATTGGAATCCTGTTTGGGACTCAATCTGTTATCACAGTCAGCACATTCATTTCTGATCATCACTTTTACTGGACCTACATCCTTGTCCCAGAGATATTGAAACACATTAAAAATATTCCCTCTGTATTCTTTGTTATTTTATTAGTATAAATATGGAAAATAATGTAAAAAGAACTATGTAATGGAGTTTATTTTAAGCGGTTAGAAAAAGACATGCTGAGGAGGGAGGTAATAGCAGATACTCCTTGAATATTTCTGCAGTGAAATGGAGGAACTGTGATTTTTTTTTTATCATGATTTTTTTTGGAACATGATAGGGAAGTTTATGATTAAAGGTAAAGAAAATGTTTTGAAGGAATATCAGAAACAACTAAAACATGCTTGGCTAATATCGTATGTCCATCATATGATGGAAATCTGTCTTTTCTTTGAATAAATGCCCTATTCCTAGTGTAAAGGAAGCACTCTGCATAGGAAAAAAGTGTGCGATACTACAAGTGAGAAGAAAAAAGTTGTCTTTAGAAATTGTCAAAGATGACTCACAGATCACATGTAAATCAGCATTAACGCAAAATGTATATCCTTACTTAACCTCATAAACACAAATCTGTAACCTACGGAGACAGACCATCTTTGCTATGGAATACTGTGGCCTATATTTTTTCATCTAGCAAGAGGGACCTATCTCTATCCTTCCTGTTCTCTGCTGATGACTCAGCTAAAAATAATCTGGAGATTTTTTTGGGGGAGGGAATGTAACTTTACTTCCAAAATAGCTGATTAATGCTTTTAGAGATACACTTTAGTTACAGTTCTTAAGTAAATATATTACTGTATTATCTCTTGACCACATTCTTATGGCACAGTAAGCATGAACCCTAAATCACAGAATCGCAGAATCATTAAGGTTGGAAAAGACCTTTAAGATCATCAAGTCCAACCATCAACCCAACGCCACCATGCCCACTAAGTCATGCCCCGAAGTGCCACGTCCACATGTTTTTTGAATACTTCCAGTGATGGTGACTCCACAACCTCCCTGGGCAGCCTGTTCCAATGCCTGACCACTCTCTCAGTGAAGAAATTTTTCCTAATATCCAGTCTAAACCTCCCCTGGTGCAACTTGAGGCCATTTCCTCTTGTCCTATCGCTAGTTACTTAGGAGAAGAGACCAACACTCACCACACCACAACCCCCTTTCAGGTAGTTGTGGAGAGCAATGAGGTCTCCCCTCAGCCTCCTCTTCTCCAGTCTAAACAATCCCAGTTCCCCCAGCCACTCCTCATAAGACTTGTTCTCCAGACCCCTCACCAGCTTCGTTGCCCTTCCTTGGACACGCTCCAGCACCTCAATGTCTTTCTTGTAGTGAGGGGCCCAAAACTGAACCTGAACACAGTATTCAAAGTAATTTACTATAAATCATTCTAGTAATCCCACTGCAGTAATCCACAGAGGTTTACATGGCCTGAACCCCACTTCAGAAGTTGCATAGTGTCATAACTCCGGGATCAACTCTGATCCGAAATCCAAAAATGGTTGTCTGCTTTAAGAAAATGCTAGGACAGTTTACATGACATTGTAGTTAGAGTGGGGAGAGTAATTCTGAAAAATGAAGATACACATCATAGTTCTGTTACTTCTAGGAATAACCTACTCTGGTCAATTTATTGTCAATTTTTTGAGATTTAAGACTGAAAATCTTTTTGTCTTAATGTTTATAGAGAAATTAGGTCTGCTATTTTTAGACAGTGAAATAATATTATGTAATTAAACGTAGATGCGACCGCACATCCCTACAAAAAGAAATACAGAAAAATCTTCATATTTTTATTTTCCTTCTCTGAAAGCCTTTCAGTATTTGATTGTCCACACTGATGTTTAACTGTTCACAGTGCTATTTTTCTTACAAGGGAGAAAAAAAAAAATTTCTTTCACTGTTTGTCTTTCATGACAGCTTCTGCAACAAGTTTTGATTTTACTAGGCCCAAGTAAATACAGGTTCAACAAATTCCTCCTCACAGAACAGCTGTGTTCCTATCAAAAATGTCAGGTTACATCCATTGCACAGTATGTGAAACACAGTAACCTTAGAAAACTCTAAAAATATAAAAATATATTCCTCTGCTAAGGATCTAATTCTACTCTCTGTCCCTTCTGACTACCAAAATCAAGGCAACTAGTATCAAAAGTAACCTCTGTAGGAAGAACTGCAAAGCAGAACTAAAAAACTGAACTGGAAAAGATTCAAAGAATAAGAAAGGGCCTCAAAACACTATGGAAAACAAGCAGGAACATTGCAAGAAATAGGAAAGAAGCCAAGCAAACTGATCGGAA
>NW_010564138.1:29170-36035 GCF_000687285.1 Phaethon lepturus
CACAGAAGAGCAGCCTTAAAAAAAAAAAGGAGAAGAATGTCATATTTCAGCAAGAGCAAAAATCAATTTTATACTCTTCTGATATACTAGCATTTAGAAAAAAATGTAGTTGCTTTGAAAGTTGGAGCAGACATTGTTATTAAGAAAAGGTAGAAAGGGAGGTAATTGAACAGAAAGCCCAAAAAGTGAGAAAACTTTGGCAAGCCTGAGACTTCAAAGTGAAAGCTATTGGAAACAGCTAGACAGAACTGTAACATACCCAGGCTTCAAATATATCATCTGCACAACTTTATCCATAAATACCAAACAGAGGTAGGGAAGATATGCATCTACAGTGGGACAGCAATTTCAAAAGCTTTCTGCACCCAATGGTACTTACTGGATTTCTCTGCTTGCTCTACATGTGACTAGTCAGACAAAGCTCTTATGATATCACTGAATTCACAGAAGTTAGTAATCATCATTAAGGACAACCACTTTCGATGGGATTTATCAATATTTATGGCAATTCACGGCCATGAGTTGGCCAAGCTCCACTTTTAAACAAGGAAAGAGAAAACAAAAAGTTGTTTTTATCTGCGGAGACAAAGAATATGAAAAAGTTGGCATATTCAGTATTAGTTTTCTGTTGAACTGGCAGGAGAACAAGCTACAGTTCTCCATTTGGGTGAGGACTTCCATTTACTGGATAGAAAAGAAATTAATTTTGAAAAGCTGTGGATTTCTCTGTTGAACACTTCTGGTTCACAGGAGGAGCAAAATGGTTTGTAAAGTTAAAAAATCAGAAAATGCTGCTTTGTTGTATGAGAAAAGAAGCAGATTAGCAAATTAGTTGTTAAAAACAAATTAGAAAGCCTCTATATATACATCATTGCTCACCACTTAACACATAGTTCTCCTGCAAAAAATAGAGCTGCAGCTGAACTTCCTTAGTCCTACCAGTTTTCTGGGTTTGACATTAATCAATTAACGAACAGGTTTCCTTTATCTCAGTTGACTGGAGTTTAAACAAGAGATCAGCCCTCTTCAGCAGTAAAAATATAATTGGGAAATGGATCAATAGCCTATTAAAAAAATCAGTTACAAATAACTATTAATAGTCCTTCACCAATCTCATCTTATCACAAACAAACAAAAAAACCCAAACAAAACCAAAAAACAAACAAACAAGACCCAAAAAACCCCAGCACATCAGTTTTGAGTAAAAAGTCATCTGGGTGAAACATATACTTTAAATTAAGATTACAGAAACATGCCTCAGTTTAGTCAGCCAAAGTATTAAGCACATGAGTAGTTTACATACCTTTATGACAACTGTGGTTTAGGATAAGTTTATGTAAGAAGGCTTAATAGTTCAGATCATAGAAATCTTACCAGAAGTCACTCTATAACCAAATTTCCAGAGCTTCAATTTTCTTTTAGTACAACATTCAAGGGAAGTTATTGGAGTGGAAAAAATTATAAAGAACTAGAACTTGTTTCCAAATAAACAACAGCTTGTAATTTTTCTCATGACAGTAAAAGTGGTAGTAAGTTAGAAATTCTTGCACTGGTCACTGCAAGGTTCCTTTGTAGCAACAGAAGAATAAATAATTAATTTGGTTGGCAAGGACCTTTGGAAAGGATCTCTGAAATTCCTCTTGTCCAACCCGTACTCAATTTTGCACCAATTTAGAGCTCAGGACCTTGTCCAATCATGTTTTGAGTATCTCCAAGGATGGAGTTTCTAGCCAAGGTGGGAGTTTTCACAACCTCTCTGGGCAATTTTTTCAGCTTTTGATTATACTCCTACTACTTAATGGAAATTTCCCAAATGCCAAATTACGTCCGTTGCCTCCTGTCCTACCACAATGCACCTGAGCAGTGTCTGGTTCCAACTTCACTACACTGACTAAGCAGTTAGAAAGCAGTAAAGATATTCCTTTAGTCTTCTTTCTTCAAGGCTCAACAAATTCAGCTACCTCAGCGTCTCTTCACGTGTCCTGTGCTAAAGCCCCCTGATCGTATGGTGGCCTTCTGTAACGCTTGCTCCAGGTCATCAGTGTTTTTCTTGCACTGTTTTCCTTATTCTTTTCATTGCTTTCATTAAAAATAAAAGAGTTTCTTGCACCAAATGGTCTATTACCTTTACCATAGGAGTATTTCAACAATAAATTATAAAGAACTCCAGTTTTATTAATAATCAAGTAGCTTGGCGTGATAAATGAATCACTAAGAGAAAAAGAAAAGGAAAGACAATCCTCAGTTAGTGGATTTCCAGTTTCAGTTTTAGTCCTAATATTATCTCAGGCTGTAACAAAGCTGTGACATTTATATTGGCTGAGGACTTAACCCCAAGACAGATATAATGTGAGTCAGAAGACTACTTTTCAAAGCCGGAAAAGAATCTGATAGCCAAGCGACCTGTTCATTTTATACTACAGAAGAGATTCGTGGCCTTTTGCAGGATGCTTCCATGATAGCCCTGTTACACCTGCTTAGGTTCCAGCTGAATACTGTATCTTTTTTCTAGAAACTAGACCAGTACAACAAAACTGAAAACCACAGTTTTTCTTGTAACTTGTTACAGATACTCCAGTCTGAATTGAAGCTCAAATACTGCTTGAACAGAAATTGTAAATGAACCTGACAAAAACCACAAACTATTTTGCAGTAACGAGGCTGCTCAAAGATTTTAATAAAAGAAATATGATTTGATTATGTTATTTTAAAGTAGTCAATCAGTAACAAAAAGGAAAATGACATTTTGACCCAAAAAAATGAAATTACATAGGTCGTAATTTGCTTCCTTTAGAAAAAAAAGCAAAACAGCCATCCAGTGCAGTAGAGGGTGTTACTGCCACTTCTAGATGTACGAAATATTTGGAGTTTCTCCCTATAAGTGGCTTAAGGCAGCCCCATCAAGTTGTAGGTTTGGGATACTGAATAAAAGCAGAATAACAAACACAGCAGTAGCACAATTACCTGGGTTGATATGACAGTAAATCCAGTAAATTCAGTAATATTGGGATGAAATGAATATCTGGGCACAGAAAGACTTATGTAGCCATGGTTATCAGGAAGGCTGGCAGGAAACAAGGCAGGCCTGCTTCTCCAGACCAGAGAGTCAGACCAGCTGGCAGGACCAGGGAACCCCAAGTTCCCCAGGCAGACTGTCCTCTCTTATAGCTGAGTCGCAGAAGCGTGATCTGGGCTTATTAACCAGTCATCCCACCCCACCTCTGCTCCCACGCTGTGCTGCTTCTCTCCCTTATGTTGCTTGGGTGCTACCTTAAGTGCTGTGCCATCAGCATATGCGGCTACAGCCATATTAAGCGTGTGCTCACTAAATGGAGCTATAGATGTATAAGGTGTGGGATCACAATGTGGAGAATTAGCGTATAAAGCAATACCAGCCCTACACTCCATGCAGAATAAAAAACAAAGTTTCTGAAGATGACAAGTATGCAACTGTCAAAAATTTTTATTTTCAACAGCTTAAAATTAATTTATGAGAATTTAACTGCTTATCATTCTGATTTTTAAAGCATTTTCTACTGGACACGATGGAAGATTTTTATAACATGACTTCTTCCTTTCAGTGGCCAGCTTAAAGGAGGAATTGGTCAATTACCCTCTTCTAGGGAAAAATCAAAGACTTGTGACAGTCTTCAGGCAGAGCCTGGAATTTCACACTTCTCTTTGAAGTTTTACGTAAACCAACAGTTTAAAACCACTTTTAAAATGCAACTTCAGAAGACAAGCACCTGAATGTGGACATTTCTCCAAGGCTGGCCAAAGGCCCTATTCCAAAGCACATGCCCAGAGAAGTCCCCCTATTCCTGTCAACAGCAGTTACGTCAACAGCTCAGGAACAGTGATACACACCCCTTCCCCTTCTCCCCTTGAGAGCGTGCACAGACAGACTTCCCACTCTGACTCTCCCTCGAAGGAAGAAAATAGTGCTCAGTTACCCTTTAGAATTCTAACTATCACTGCAAGCTTATGGGGTCCTCACAGCAACTGCAAACAGAGCACCACTCTAGACCAGAGAGGTAGATCTCCTGATTGGATCTACCGTTTCCTGGTTAGATACAGATCTCCTCAGTCTGGCCTTTTCTCAGCACTTCAGCAGAAGACTAGTTATTTTCTTCCATTTGGTCCTTTTGAGACAGAGGACAGCATACAATGTGTTTCCAAACTCAAGACTCAGAACACTAACCAAAAGTTTATTGCAGAAGAGGTGAGTTGACTTAATCCTCAGATCACTTTCAGAGTATTTGAAACCATCAGCTTCATGTGTTGAGGAGCCTAATTCCTATTTGCACATTAAATGACTGAAGAATGTCTGTGTCCTCCAGCTGGAGAAGAATCCTCATTCTTTTGGACCTTGAACTACCCATGTGAGGATTATGAGTTAGGCTGCTCAATTCTTTTTTGACCAGTGTGTTTCTGAGCAAGCTCAGAGGCATAGCTACAAACAGCTAGCAGACCTACAAATTAATATATCTACCACTTGCGTATCTCCAGCGCTAACCAGCATAGAAGGCTTCAGACCAACACAGAAGACAGATGCCTTGAGATGTGATTTTCAAAGTATTTAAAATGTGTTCAGTTTATATGACAGGTGTTCAGATTATTTAAAGAAGCTCTTTAAGTCTTAAAATAGTTTTGAATTCTAGATTTAAATGCATATACCTTTCAAAAAATAATACCTAGGTTATTAATTCGTAGGAATATAGGGCAAAGAACTAGAAAGAATCTCTAACATCTAGTCCATAGCTATTACAACAATTACTGGGGGGGGGGGGGGGGGGGGAGGGGGGGGGAAAAGAAATGCTGGGGGGGGGGGGTGTGTGGAAGGGTGGAATAGTACAGAGGGTGGACCACAAAGTGAGAAGGTTCACTTGTTTTCCCTGAATATCACCCTGTATCAGAGACAAAAGAGCAGACACAGTGGACCACTGCTGACAAAACTTTCAAAATATCAGGTGACTCATTTCATTTTCTTCTCCTCAGCTCTTCTGAAAAGCTATCTAAACAGTCCCATCAACATTTTTGTGACATCTAAGTAGTTCTTAATGTTACCTAGGTACTAGTTACCCTAGGGACTATCCATTCTCCATTATCTGGAAACTGTATTTTGGTACTTACAATTTTGCAACTTAAAGCAAACATTTTCCTTTCATAACAGAGGCTGTCTATTCCTTAGACCATCCCAAAAGTCCCTTCCAGCTCCACCTGTGTGTCAATATGTGACAGAAAAACACCAAAAATTTCTGATGAAATCTCACCAGTTTCGTTACCACATTCTTAAGAGTTCCCAGCCTTCACTAGAAACTCCTCACTTGATACATACTAAAACTACACTTATCTTTTTCTTTACTGTATTATTTTGGTTTCTCATTCATTCTATCATTGCCTCATACCTCTTAAGTCTTTCTTCTCCTGCAGATATTTCTGTCCTTAAAGACTAATAACAGCAACAACACAACCTTGGGACTTTGCCCTAGTGAATATCATTATATTTCTATTACTGTCTCCTCTAGGTGACCCTATTCTGCTATATGATATTCTGATCCTCCTCTCTACTGAGGAGCACTCAAAGCTTTGTGTTATAAATAATGATCTCTTGCTTTGTGCTCCAAGGTCCTTAATGAAATTAAATATTAAATTAAAACTCTCTTCAGATTCATCTCTTCCTTTTCAAATAATTGCCAAGATGCTTTTGAAGATTTCATCCAAGGATGTAAACAAGTATTGATTTGGCACACATTCATTTTAAGAAGAACTACAAAAGATTGTGGCATTTTAGAGTTGTACCATAAATGCTATAGAAAAAAATTACATCACTGGAAAAGCATTTTTAAAAGATGTATTTAAATTCCTTATCCAGTCTATCACTACCACAGTCACTTTTAAATACAGGAATTAGGAGACTAGGGCTAGGTGTGGTCAAAATACCTTGGAATTTGAGGACCAGACCTTCACATACACCAAAAGATGGAGCAATTCTGTGGTGTCATCCGTATATTCCCATGATAAAAGGAAAACAATTATAAATTCTTACCTTTATAGGACTGGAAGGAAGCACTAGGTTTTTTTCTGGCAGGTGTCTCATATTAGGAGACATGGAAACTTATTCAAGCCCCAAATATTTCCCTCTGCATTAGCACTAACTTGAAGGAAGTTTGCCTATGACATCAAATTCACCTCTAACGTCACTCCTAGAGAGGCTGAAATATGAGAGCCATCACTCCCCCATCGCTTCACTACCACGAGATACTGACCCCACTAATAGTGCGCAAGGGATTTCCAGCTTCCCTGGTTAGCACAGGCAGAGCACTGCTCCCCTTCCGCCCTGTCAGCACCGTGTCCTCCCACGTCCTTGCGCTCCTCACAGGCACATAAATATTGTACTAACGAGCGATATAATCACTTGCGTGTCCCTGGGATGTAGGGACTGCTTGCATACCCTAAGCAGACTGCTTCCCCAGCAGGAAACTTTGTCAACTGAAATCACAAGCAAGCAAAGAAATACGAAAGAACCCTGCACCGGGATTATAAGCAAAGAGAATATTCTCTTTTCTATTAATGATAGCAAGAGAACCAGCGCCCACTTCCACGCCGTCTCCAGGGCTGTGTGAGCTCCAGTGAGGCCAGCCACGGGCAAACAGAGGCGGGCAGGCAGGGAGTGCCAGAGGGGAGAAATGGTGCTTCGAGGTTGAAATGGTTTGGACATTAATGTAAAAATCTCAGTTCTTCACTTCCTAAAGATGAGTTATCCCCAGTTACCGATGAAAGGAAGGGAATAGAAAAAGCCAACCCTGCCCTTATCCCCCCCCCCCCCACCAAAAAAAAAACAACAGGACGCATCACACGCATT
>NW_010564138.1:36066-56218 GCF_000687285.1 Phaethon lepturus
AAAGAGACAGGGCCATTAGATGGTTGCTTGGACACACCAATTAAGGGATGAAATCCAGATTTTCTCTCAAGATGGCAAACAGACATGATTCTTTCTCCACAGAGAGATCATGGTATTTCTGATCAACTTTAATCTTTAGTCATTATTTCATTCCATGTGCTCCGCAGAGCAGCTTGTTAAAAGAAAAGTTAAAAATAACTGAACTCTGCATTATGTCCTTATCATCTATTAATACTGACTCTCTCATGAAAACGTTTCTTCCCATTGCAATCAGACTAAAAGAGAGATTGACGTGTCTTGCATTCCATTTAGTGTGCATAATCAGTATAGTATTAAATTGATAAATCATCCTCTTAGGCACAGAAAAATTTTACTGTAAATTTTTGAAACATAAATACCTAGTATGAGGAAGAACAGTTTTCAAGGATTTTCAAGCCATATGAATAGTGTCTATATGCCTGTAAAATTTAATAAAAAATACGTTTGCAAATGAAAACAACTGCTGGATCATCCTCTGTCTCCCATATCACAACAGACAGAAAAACAGACATATGATTCAGGAACAGTGTTTTTCCTGTTCTTCTTCTTTTTCCCTTGCTCTTGAATAAACCATATGAAGGGACTATAATATTGATGACCAGAGAAATCCACAGTTATAGTTTTGCAGCAACCAGAGACCAAGTAAATAACCAGTTGTTTAAACAGAAATAAAGGTGAGTACAAGAGCCATAGCAAAAACAAGGTAAGTGGAAGCAAGGGAGCTGGTAAGAGAATGGCAACGCTGAAGACTAATATGCCTGACACTCAGTGGCTGTCTACCATCACAAAAAACAAGAGGTAAACCAAGGATGGGGTAAGCAGGAGGTGAGGGAATTCATAGCTGGCTCCAAGGATTTAATCACAGATGTAGAGTTTTAGACAAAAAAAAAAAAATTAAAACACAAGTTAGATTAACAGGTTTATTTTAAATTCACAGTAACAGAAAGACTACTTAGGAAAAGGAAAAATTCAGACATAAATATTGTGCAAACAACAACCATTACAAGTCTGAAAATAGTCTTGTTTCTACTATCATTTCAGAAGTGTCCATTACCTTTTTATTTAGGCCACAAGACACGAATTATGTAGCAAAACAGGAGGTAGGAATGAAAGTGAAGAATATTGCCCTACCATAAAAGATGAAAGTAATTCTGACAGAAATCACCATTTCAATATATTACCTTTCACAGTGCAAGATTTAGAAAACTACCAGGAAGATATTTTCCAGCTGTCATCACTGAGAAATCAGAAAAAAAAAAAAAAGAAAAAAATACCACCCACTTTCACACAAACACATTTCAGCTGAGTAAATTAAACTGCATTACACATGACAAGAGGGTGTCCCCCAGCCTCTGTTCTATGTATGCATTTCAAGATAAAAATAACAGGTTTGCACTATCATTAATCTGAGAAGAAATCAGGCATAGCAACAGATTAGACAGCTAAATTATATTGAAACCAATTACAGATATATGGTAGTCTAAGTCTGCAACATTAGGAGTGCAGATAATATCTATTCATATCAAAAGAAATCTCAGAATAATTTTTAAGGACAATTTTTTTTTCTCCTTTTTTTTTTTTTTTAAAAAAGGTAAATTTTAATTGTCTTCTCCAAACTCCTATGCCATAAGAGGAGAAGACATCATGATGGAAAAGACTGAAATAAGAGTGCACACTAGTTCCAGGGAGTCTGATGCACAAGAGAGACAAGGGTCTGACTCTTGCCTGCACCCTTCTCTCATTCCTCGTGCCCTGCTCTGAAGTGCTAACGTCAAACGAATCAGGAAAAGCTTTTGGATGCCTAAATAAAGATATGGGAATCAGACACAGGTCAAAGCAGACATGTGTCAATCTGAATCTAAATCTTCTCATGTTCACCATCTACATTCCGGGTGCAGGCATCCTTTAGCTTTACATAACATGCCACTGTTCAGATCCACTGTTGGCTTCTGGCTCCTAGAGGGCACCCATGAAGCATACTGACAGTGCTGCTGGTGGGATCTCTTTTGCATAAAAAGTTCTAAGTGAAACAAAATAAAGCTGCTGAATCAATTGCACTTCATCAGTGAGCCACAAATTCTTTTGTGATTCCAGCTGGTCATTAAATGAAGGATCAACCAATCAATCATCCACAAAAATTACTGGCACCAACAGGAATTGCAGCAACTTCACCCCTTAGGACTTGTCCCAGAGAAGATAATTTATAGTTAAGTAGTTAGATCATGAAGCCAGGCATCTGGAGACATATGGCCTCTATTTCTGGGTCTTGCACTGACTCGCAGCCTGACAGCAGATGGGTTACATAGCCTAACTGTGTCCTGAGAACAGAGGAAAACTTATTTCCCCAGCCTCCTACCATTCTCTGAAAATGAATGGGCACCACAAATTAAATGTTTGAAGTACAAGAGTCCAGACATTTCTGACAGAGTCTATTAATCCAAAGTATCATTGCTAGAGTAGGTATCCCTCTCATAATCACATAATTAGAAACATTATAGGAAAGAGATACTGGAGGTGAAATTAAATAGCATTTCTCGGTTAAAATAAATGTATAAAACTGCCTAAACAGAATTTACATTATCAGGTTCAGTAAAAATTCAATTTTTTTTTTCTCCCTAACAATATTTGCTTTCCACATTCCTCTCCCCTCTTTTTCATTCTTGCTGTTACAAAACAGCTTTAGATTTTGGAAGTAGGGTCATTGCCTCATTGTAGTTACTTAAAACAACTCCCTACCAGACCAACCTGAGGGGCTTTTTTGAAAAAAATAAATTAACTTACATGCAGTTGCCTGTTGCTCACAGGCTTTTGTTCATGTATTCAAACCTCAGCTCTTCTGGGGACAAAATCTGTCACTATGTTCATTTCAAGTGTGCAGATAGTGATAAACACAGAATATGACTCACCAGTTAAGTAGAGCAAACATTATTCCCTTGTAAAGTATTGTTAGGCCAAAGAGATGTGAGGAATCACTGGATGATCTCAACCATTTTTTATTTTTTTTTAAGTAAGGAAACAAGACATAACTGATTTTTTACATTCTACATTAGGTTAAAAATAAAGACATTAAGCAAGAAAACATAATTCGGGGAACTGGGAAAAAAAAAATCAAAGTAAAAGCTGTTGCCTGTAAACTCACTGCTCTTTCACAGGAATGAATTTTATTCTGGTTTTGATTTTTTTAATGTGTACCTGATGTCATTTATAACAGCATTCGAGTTATATGATTTGCAGAGGAAAGACTCTCTGATTGATATGTATGGAAGTGATTATTTATATTGATGTCAGTCAGATATCTATCTCCAAACACATTCAATTTTCAAAGTCTAAGTTCAGATTCTGCTCCTACAAGGACTGAATTGATGGACCTCTTTGGCAGCACCTCCAATTCTGTTTCATGAGCCAACGTAAGAAATGAGATTATGTGCAAGGGGAAAGGAGTTGGACAAAGACACTTAAAGGAACTAGCCAGATAGAAATGGTCTGACATAATTAGCTAAATATAAACCTATTATTAATAAAAGTGAAAATAATCAGAAGATTCACACACATATTTTTAATATTTATTAAAATCCTCTGACAAACACATTAACTCTCTAATTTTAGTAATAGCCTGTCTTGACTGAAAGATGAAAGCTTCTCTCTAAGAGACTGAAAGGCTTCCCAGTTCTGCTCTAATTCAGAGAGCATCTGTCTAACCTCTGCTGAACTCCTGTCTCTGCCTCACTGACTGGAGATCAAGAGTGAAGCCCTGGTGTTCTGTGCTAAACCTTGAAGTACAAAGATTTTCTGTGCTTTGCTGCTGTTTCCATAAAAACAAGAAAGGCTGATGGTGTCTACTCTGATAGGTGTGATCTCACTACTCATTCAATGGGAGCAGAAAGGTAGGGAAGAGAAGAAAGCATGTCTGGAGCTCCACTTGCATGATCTTTAATTTTTGCTCTCAAAGATCCAGATTTGTCTTTTTCCCTGAACTGACAAAGACTGAAATACTCTCTGTGGGCTGTGGAGTTCTCCCCAAAGATAAACATTAGCTCAGAAAAAATACATTCACTCCCTTTGACAAGGTCTCCCATGAAGAGACTGTTGGCATGCTCCTTGGCTCTAGTGATGCAGGATCTTTTTCAACACTACAGGAAGAAGAGCAATAAATTCTTTTTGAGTAAAATCTTAACTAGCACAGTTAAAAGATGGCCGATGGAGAGCAACATAACTAATTTGTAGTGAGCACAGTCCTGTATTATTTGCCCTTCTAGTGAGTCAGTCTCCAGAGTCTCTCTACTCGGGAGAAATCACCTGCACAGTAGCCATCTGCAAAAGATTTTTGTTAAGGGAAGGAACAGGGGCACATGTCTAAGCATCACTGAACCAAGTCTTTGAGCCTTATAGCTTTGCCATCATTTGCACTCTGGAAAGCTGAGCTTTAAACTTACCTCTGATACTTCAGAATCACCACCTACTTTTTAGTACCTTGCCTCTTATATTGCTCCTGTGTTGTTTGTGTGACTTTGCTTTCTTTTAAATGTTCCACTCTAGATGGGAACCTTTGATGTCAGACTCTTCATCCTACCAAGTCTTTCCATCTTGAAAATCAATAGCACTTTGTTAAGCGTTACTTAATGATCTCTTTGGACAGAGATCCAAGTTCTCTATAACAAAGTTTCATTACATATTGTTGGGAACCTGGGAGCATTTCCCCTGGAGCTAAGAGGTCGTGACAGTCAAATAACACGTTACACCGAGTTGTGTTGGCTACTGTAAATTTAACTCCTGCCTACAAAGCAGAAATAAAGGAGATAAGAGGATTATCAGTGATTTCTACTGTGAAACACTGGAACTGCTAAGCAAAAAGTCTGCTTATATTTATTCCTTTCTCCTCTTGCCTTTCATTTTTTCCTGTCCTACACCCTCTGTCGTCATCTTCCTGAAGTTCTGTTTTAAACTTGATTTTAAAAGGGCCCTCAGGAAAGTTCTGCAAAAGTAAGATCTACTTAAAAGGCTGGAGATATCTGTCATTAGAAGCAACGTTTTCAGAGAGGTCCAACCAGTCTGGTGGCTAGGCTGGATGAGCAGAACTTCACCTCTGTGTCAGTAAGAACAGAAAAGCCCACGTGGCAGCAGTGAGCTCCTGCCCTCCAGGGACCCTGTTCATCTACTGCACCATGATCATGAGCCCCTTCTGCAGAATCTACAACAGCAAGCCAAAACTGGAGAAAGCAAAGGCCCCTATAACAGCAAGCCTTTGGACAGGTGAAGGACATCACCGGCCTGATGTCAGGGCCCTGCTTTGTCAGGCTGTCAAGCCAGCCCAGGCATGCGCCAGCAAG
Source organism: Phaethon lepturus (assembly GCF_000687285.1). Classification (NCBI taxonomy): domain Eukaryota; kingdom Metazoa; phylum Chordata; class Aves; order Phaethontiformes; family Phaethontidae; genus Phaethon; species Phaethon lepturus. The sequence continues at coordinate 41,433 of NW_010564138.1, forward strand.
GTCTGCTCCGGGGGTAAAGAGTACCAAGAGGCAGTAGTTCGAGTTGGTACCAAGACATCATGCTGATGTGGGACCAAGCAAGCTGCAGAGTCCGGGTTAGATCTACCCCACATGTTACGGAGGCCAAGGCTGCTCCTTGAAGTAAGACAGAGTTTCAAGGCATCCGCTCTGTAACGTTACTGTTACTGCCCTGCACTGTTAATTAATGCTCCGTTCAGATGCGCTGGAAGGCTTCACTTTTGTACCATGCCTCATCCAGCACCTGAGAGGTGATTAAGCAGCACTGGCGCACAGTCTGTCATGTCTTACTGATTAACTACAACGGCACACCTAAAACTTGATTGTTCCCACTCAATTGCTCTTTCTTTCTTTCTGTACGTTGCTACTTCTGGGGGTGTGATATACAACTTGATTTCAAAAAGAGGGTGCACTGTTTATCATGTGAACATCGTGAACTACATACATCAGCACTGCTCATAAGAAAAAACGTAGCAGTGACATGCTTTTTTAAACAACAACATCATTTCTTGCATCTTCCCTACCTGACAGCTACTATTATTTTATAAGGGAGGTGGCTGGCAGATAGAAACTTACATTTATATTATTCGTGATGGCAACAGGCTTCTGTCCTTTTCTCATTACTTTGTCATTCTCAATTCACCTTGCCATTTCTCAAACAGCAGATTTTTCATCACACAACAAATCTATCCAAAGACACATAACTAGTGCACCTGGACAAGTCAATGCTCTGCCCGCTCAATTTCTCAGAGAAAAATTGTGGGTGAGATTGTGAAAAGCATGACATGATGACAGTGTCCCAACAGGTCCCTCTAAAAGTTAAAATAGAAGACAATACCAAGCATTTACTCTTTGAAAATCCTACGCTCTTCAGGAGTCTGCAAGGCCAGACTCCCTTAGCACAAGTACTTCTAGCTGGGTTTTGTAACCTTAACAGCCTTTCCCCCCCCGCCACCAGTGACCACCAAAAAAAAAAAAAAAAAAAAAAAAAAAACGGCTGCTTGCAAGTCAGAAAATAACGTTGGCCTGCGTTGTGAAATTTCTGACCAGCTGGCTTTATGACCAGGAATCTCTTTCTGTAAGTTTAAAGTAGATGCCATATACGTATTTCATTAGGTTTTGGACCTTACCGGGCATTTTGTAAATGTAATTTAAAAATCAATATGGGCTTTGGAATGGTAACACAATCAACATTAAATTGCTGAGTTATCCCTGTCTATTTTATAGAAGATTGATCATTATAATTTTTTATGCTTAAATTAGTCAGAGAGAGCAAATTACTTTTTATTATAATGGACAATCCATACCCTTCATTCAACTTGCATCTCTGATAGCTGACTAATGCACCTGCTGTTTAGCTAAACCTAAAAATAAATGTATTTTCTTCAATCCTTTCAAGTTTGTGTCTCAAGAAATATTACTGTTTCTCAAATACTTCAAGACAGGGATAGAACTCTATTGATCATAGAGAAGAATACTTTCTCTATTTTCTTTAAAAGGGAACCTTTTTTAGGAAAAAAAATCTTAAAAATTAGCATGACGATCTAACATAGAAAAGAATGTATAATTTTAGTGTCATACTGAATTTCAGTTCCCTTAATAGCTTGAGGGGCAGGGGAGATTTTTTCTTTGTATCTTCCTTCATTTTGTGTTCTGTCTTCTAGGTGAAAATTGGAGAATTTACTTACTGAAAAGAACTGAGGTGTCTTAAATTAGGACTTTAATTCAAAAATACATATTTTCCATAAAAGCAATACCTGATGTTAATTTTGTTTCCATTTTCTTAATCAAAAAAGTATTTAAAGTTATTTTATTGAATCTTATGTTGGACAAAAGCCAAACATCTTCCTGGATTACAGAATGAAAAGTTTCAACCAAATTTGCTAGTAATATGGTGAGAAGTCTGGGGTAAAGGAGTCAAAGGAAATATTTATTTTTCATACAGCAGATCAGGGCTTCACAGATATTGAGCCCGAAATGGAAATTTTGGCTGCAGCACAGGTAACTGCACTCGCAAGAGTTTTTCCTCGCTCAGCTTAGGAATGACAGCACCAAAGATGTCTCAGAATACCACCAGCCTTGCCCTGCACAGACCTCAGGGAAACAACTCCTGACGTATTTCCGTGGCTATGCTCCTTGTACTGGCTACAGCAAATGCCGTTCTTGACTAGTCTTATGTGTACAGTAACACCACCTTAAAGTGAAAGGCTAATTAAATCTTTTCCTGTGTGAAAGATAGCCCCTTTCCTCTCTGTATTGAGAAGAGATTGAGTTGAAGACTTTTTAAACTATATCCACCAAGAATCCGTTCAGAGTCTGCCTGATCCTGGAGCATACCTCACTGACTGCACATTGAGAGCCTGGGATGGATATACAAGACTTTCTACCTTCAACACCCTACCTGTGTTCAGGTCACTGACACGGGAGCATCAGCTACAGCACACAAGTTCCTGGTCACCAAGGGGGGAGACTAGCCGGATGGGGAAGGAATGGAGTGAATAACCACCCAGAGCTGCAGCTCAGGACATCCTATAAGGGAGCAGTCCTCGAAGCTCCCTTGAGAGTCTGGGGATAGCCACTGCAAGTGAGTGCCGCAGCTTAGCTACAGAGCTTATCCTTTCTCCATGTTAGGTCCCAAGATAACCCTAAGGATCAGAAAACAATTAAGGGACTTGCAACTAAAAAGGATGGGGCACATATGCTAACATTTATGAATTATTATCTGAGCAATGCAACACTGCAAAAATGTAATACTATTTTGTATTACTGTAATACAGTCTTAAATTATTTTTATTGTAGGTATGTTGATAATGGTCTAGGAATCCTTATGATGTTCTTTAGTAAACGAGGTCCAAGGGAAATCCAAAGAACAGCTCATTTTGAATGGCAAACCCAAATTTTAGTAAGTTTAAAAAACAAAACTGAAAATACTATATCCCTGGTTTTGAGTTCCATGTAGAGATGAAGTATCTTCCAATCGCATCTGTTACTAGTAAGACATGAAACAGTTTTTGGCTTAAATTCATTCAATTTGCTTTCAATACATTCAATTCTCTAAGGTCCCCAAACACCTCAGTTTCCACAATTACAACTTTCCACTTGGAAATCTTGTTTTTGGTAAATTTAAGAGCTTGGACAAGGACATCAGATGTTGCTGTGCTGTTAGTGCCAGACAACAGTCTATGTCCAAGCAGGCTGCCAGATATTCAGAAATCCCAAGAAAATGGCCACTATAAGCGTTTAAATAAATTGTACATTGTGTGCAAAAGAATCCAGCACTTCTTGTTTAATTTGGTCCATGTACAGCTGGTCCATGAATATACTAGATGAATCAATCATTTTTAATGCACCTGCACCCACAGGTAATCTCAGTATATTCACATAGCCCAGATACATATGTTTGTATCTGAGAAATCTTTCCCACTGCTCCATTTCACAGCCTACATCTCTGCTTTTGCCTTGTCTGGAAAAAATCTCTAAGAGAAATTGAGACAAAATCAATAAAAATAAAAGAAAAAATAAAACTCCAAACATGAAAATATTCACTTCCTAATATGCAGCTCTATTTCCTTAAAATATTAAAAAAATAAAAATTAAATCCATACATATTCTGTATTGCTACTGATCTCAACAGCAACCCAAAAGTATACCAAATATCTACTGATATTCTCAAGCATAATCTAGCTGGTTTTATTCCATCTCACTTCATGCTCTTTCAAAGACTGAAGGTAAATAAAAATGAATACACAGATGTTGACCATTCATCTCTGTTTTCAGGTAGATTTTCCTTGCTGGGGACAGGCTTTGAAAACCCTACATTTTTCATCCCTCTGATGCAGCCTTTCCAATTACAGCACTTTTGAAGAAGTTCAGCAAAGCGGTGATGTCTATATTCATGAAGCATGCACTACCGGTCTCATAGCAGCTTCAGAAAAAAAAACAGCTGCATGATATTAACTAAAAAGGAAATAGGATGGAGTCTTCTCTTAGGACTAGGGGAAGTTGCTTGATATTTCTACAAAACAACCCTTTATCAAGCAAATACAGCATGAACAGTCTTACAGTAAGTTTTCTGACAGTTTTTAAAGTGTTCCATAACTGTGTTGAGAGAGAAGCAATTTAGATAAGTCGTCCCCCTTTTATTTTTATTAATAAAACTGAATATCTGCTATCAAAGTAACCATCCAAATTGCATTAAAAAGCTTTCATGTTCAATCACGTTTTGAATGTTAAACATCACAGAAAATTCCAGCAGTGGCAGTACAGAAGCTATGTAAAAAGTACAGAAAATATAAGCAGCTGCTGAAAGGGCAAAGTATGATTGTAGGAATAGACCATCGCAACTGGACAAGGATCTGAACCTAGTGTTTGATAAGATAACATCTTAAATTAATATTAATTTTAAGGAACAGATCATTCAACAATTTTCCTTTTTGTATTTGCCCAGTTTGTAGAAGTGAGGAAGAAGTTTAAAGGCATGAAAAATATTTTCAAACAGTAAATTATTAATCATTGCTTTTATTTTACATTTTTATTTCTTTTCTCCCTTGGGATAATGCAAAGATTTCAAGGACAATGAGATTTAGATCTAAATTCTATACCAAATAACCCATTATTCTTTTTAGCACAGGCACATACTAGAGGTCAGAGTGAAAGATTTTATTTGGGCCAACATTGCTGCTACAGGGGCTGCTCACTTCTCACAATGCTTATGGGATTCCAAGTTTGCCGCCAGACCGCAGTTAAAAGAAATTAGATATTAATGTACAAGACATCTAACAACAACCAACAGACAACAAACATCAATAATTAATTTCCATTTTTATCAGATTTATTGCCCTGGGATATTGACACATACATTGCTAAGTCCTCAAAAAAACTCATGTCATCCTCTCCTGCGGAGCTCTCATGAAGTCATTTCTCATCCCACCCACTCACTCACAGCACTGGAAATTGGCCTGCGACCATCAGTGTCACTTCCTAACTACTCTTACTTCTTCCTTGTGATGCTCACAACTCATCCCTGATAGCAAAACTGCCGACCCCTTTAAGACCTTACCCAAAAGCAAGAAAATCAAAGGGCTATTGTGTCAACATTAGACATGGTCCCCAAACACAGGCACACATCGTACAGGTCTGCTTCCTCCAGAGCTTCTTTTTCTGACAGGCCAAAAGAACAGCTCATTTTCTCAATGGCCTCCAGGTTGTACCCCATGCATGAGTTATTCAAACTCACAATACTTTACAAATTTCAACTGCTTACAACGCACACCTTAGAGTTATCATCCTACTGCACTGGAAAGAGGGTGAAACAGTCAGAAATAATTTCAAACAGCATGGATTCGCTTCTTGGATCTACCAACCAACCAACAGACTATTTTTTATGCTCCAAAGGTCATATTTTCTCTTGGTAAGAACTTCCAATAAAGAGTTAGAAATCCTTCCTGAGTTCTGAAAGAAACTCCAGCATAACTTCTGCCAGTAGCTCAAACCAGATTTCTTCTTTATTCAGATAAATCAAATACAACAGACTTATTGTTTCTAATAGATGTCTAACACCTGAGCAGGCCCAGAAAAGAGCCACTTAATTTCACCTTAATGAAAGGTAGTGTATTGGCTTTCAAATACAGGCAGCCTGGATTTGGGCTTCAGAACTCCTCCAATGATTGATAGAAAGAAGAAACCCATCGTTATCTTCCTGGGTCCTGGGGCAGCATGTGTAGCACTGGAAAATAGTACACTTCTGTCCCATTTGAGATGGTTCCTCACTCAGAAGGGCAAGCAGGTGGCTGGAGAAAGTAATGACCTTATTGAGTCCCTATAGCTACATTTTCTCTCAGTGTACACAGCTATTTGCTGAATTAGTTAAATAAGTACAAGAAAATAATACAAGAGTAGCATGGGGACAATCATCTTGCTTTTACTATATGAAATTATGTAGTTCTCATTCTGAATTGCTCAGAACTTGGGCAAAACTTGTTCTTATGAGATGAGATGGTTGAAACAAACTAAGGAAAACTCAAATGACACTGGCAAGAGGTGGAAAGTTCAAAGTCCACATTAAGGAATTCTGGTGCAGATCCTTTCACCTACAAATACACGATCCAAATAGCTAACAGCAAGCACAGGTCAGTCTTGAATTTACTGATGTGAAGGTTGGATACGAAAGCAACCTTGAGCACCACATATTCACTCCCAGTCACTAGGAGAATTCTCCCAATTTGCAGATTATTGCTCAAATATCTAGAGTTAAACCCAACCTCAAGTTAGGCCCTTGATCAGTAGATGCAAGTAAAAAAAAATAATTAAAAATTTAGTTGTCCGTAGCATCCATTCAAACTTTCAGCCATTACAGAATGAAATGTTTGCCTAAAGTACTGAGGCAGGCTCAAACATCCCAGTCCCAAACATCATCTGCACCAACAAGCAGACCTTAGGCACTAAGTCACATAGCAGAGATACCTTGTTTTTAAATACATATAGAACTTTTAAGTACAGGCTATAGTTATTTGGTCAACAGTACCCAGAATTTGCAATAAATACAAAAGCAGTTTCCCAAATTACAAGAGACATGGAATCCCCCTCTTAATTATAGTGCCAGTTGCTGGAGAACTTGCACCTTGAGGAGCATACAGATGTCTTACCATGCCCATGTTTTGCTCCAGTTTTTTTAATAAACATTCACACAGTGATTTCTGTATAATTAAGTTTAGATGAATATGATTATGGTATTAATTATGAAAGACAAGATAACAGGTTAGGAAGCCTAATTAACTCATCAAACTTCAGGTCTAGTCTACAGCAAATTGGATGCATCTCTTAAAATTAAAAGCTACTGTGGATTGATGCAATAATTGTAAGACTTTATTTACATGAGGCCTGAAAACAATTGTACTAAAACTTCCTGATCACTATAAACAGCAGATCTCCAACAGAACACCTCAAAACTACTGCTGCAATTGGTCTTTCCAATAAGCGGTAGATGCAAGACCTTTAAAATAGAAATGAGATGCAAGCAAATTAACAATAAGTATAAAGTTACATTTCAATTCTGAGGTCCCCATGGCAACTTCCATAAGGTTAAGCATGAATTATGTGACAAAATAATTAAATATTGCTCTCATTGTGGTCATTAAATTTACTTTATGCTGAATTGTGACCATACTCCTTCCCCAGAAAGTTTCAATGAAAATTACTTCTAGAAGATAATATAAAATCTCTAATTTCTGAAAGGCAAATAGGAATAATGTTCAAAAGTGAAAAAATTAGATTGGTGTAAAATGATTTTAGGGTACATACCAGCAGATAAGTAAAGTCTACTTCTGGGGAGGGAAAAAAAAAAAAAGAAACAGAGCACCTATTCTTCTCTCCCTGTCCTCGGTCAGCAATCTGAACAATTACACTTAAAACCAACAGTAACAACACCACATTTATAAGCTAAGCTGCTTGAATAGAGGTTATCTGGTTAAAAGACACCTTTCTGTTCTGATGGACATTTTTTCCCTTGAAGCTCTGGAGTGCTAGATAGTGATGGATGCATAGCTGACTGATTTTTCTCCATGCCCTTCCCACTTTATCAAAAATGCTTCACGAGTTGCTCACACAAGAGGTGGACACAGTATTTTAGACATAAAAACAGCACCAGATATAAACTTACTGCTCTGCCTGGAGTCCTCCAATGAACATCAAAAGACCCGATTAGCCCCTTTGATCTCTGTGTCACACTGGGAACTACTGAGAATTAAGTCTTTTCTAAAGTAACCCTTTCTACGAGTACAGGATAGGAACCCATGGACTAATGTCTATTACTGGATATCCACCCTCATATTCAGCTGCAGTAGAACATCTTCTGTTGTTCCAAATCCCCATGCTACCTAGTTTTTACTAGATAACTCGTCAACTATTTACCATTCTCCCAATGGTGAAAATTTCTCCATCTTGGTTGTCAGCTTCTCTTTCAGTCATAGGTGAAAGTCCCAGCTTGCTCTCAAAGTCATTTATTCACTCAGTCCACAAGTATTTTAGTATTCTATGTTTTGAATGGAGCTTACATATTTTTCCTATTCCTCTTACGTAAAAAGAACAACTGGTAAACTATTAGAAAACAGACCTCCTAAAAGCAAACCACAGAAGTGCTTCAATCCATTTCTTTGTTCTTGATAACCTCTCCATTAGCTAGACTCTCATTTGGGAAAAGCTGGCAACATAGCTCCTCTAACAGAAACCATCTGTTGCTGGTAACGATCTTACAAATGACTAAAAATTCAGAGGAACACAGAATTCTTCTGCTGATTCAGTGTTTCTTATCCTTAGCAGTTTCTTACCAACAACACACACACACACAAACAAACAAACAAACAAAGACATTGAAGGAATAAGATTTTCATCCAAAGTAGATTTGGTAGCATAAGAGAAGTTGAAAGCTTTAAGAGAGCCTGAGATCTTATGCATATGAATTCACAACTTCTGCAGAAATTCCCCAGCTCTTCCCATCACATAGTTGGTGACTGGTGTTTCTTTGCTGTTATTACATAAAACAGAGTAACTCTGACTGTCCCATTATTTTCTAAGGCCTACTTTAGACTAACAGCCCTATCATTTTGTGTTTAACTATTTACGTTTAAGCCTAATATTTGCTATTTCACACACTGATAAAAATCAATATTAATGATCTAGAGTTCTGCTTTTTTCAACCCTTCTACAACTTCTGGAATGAGATCAAGAAGGAGATTACTGATTAAAGTGAGTCTAATTCACTTGGGTTTCCTTCAGTTTTTTTTCTGCAGTTCTTAGCTCCTGATTTATACCACTTAGCATAAGCACCACCTTTATTTCACTTAATATTATACAGTTCTGAAACACATCTGGCTTCACTTGTCTTCTGACAAGGCTGCATTCTTGCTAGAGAGTTAACAGTTTACAATTAAAATAATAATTACAACTTTTACAACTACTTTGCCCTCTTTGGCAGTTACAAGTCAGGGGCGTTTGGATATCTAAAAAGCATTCTTAAATAATTATTTTTTAATCATTATTCACACGTTTTTCTCATTAAATAGTCTACTTAAAGTCATTGGCCTCTATTGTTTTCAGCTATAGATGAGCAGCTCTTTGAAAGTCCAAATACACGTACTGGTTGTTTGGATTTTATTCTGTTTACCAAAGCCATCTGAGGTCAGGTCTTGATGATTTCTACTTACTTATCTGTGATTCTCTGTTCTGAAAATCAATTTCTCCTTATCTGCTAAGATCAGGTCTCTGTAGCTTTATGCCATGTCAGATGCAAAATGGCAATAGAAAGTGTGTGTTAGAGCATTTAAAAATGTCAAGCACGTTTTGGTATTAGCTGCATGAAGTTCCTAACATTATCACCTGAAGACAAGCCCTGTATTACGTAGCTTTTTTTCCTCTCACCCAATTTCAATCTGTGATTATAAGGCAGAGTGGAGGCCTGAAGCAGTCCCTAAGTTATAATCCATCTTGCATATTATCTGTTATGACATTTTTCCATATGCAATTAAAGATTGTTTATGCTTCTGACTTGTCAGTTCCTTGAATGTGGCAATGCGTTTTCTGGTTTTGGAAGAAAATATGTCCTTCCTAAAAAACACTGCAACACTAACACAGGTTTGGGGTTTTTTGACCGCTTCAGTCCTTCTAGACATCCAACCAGACTATGATAACACCAAAGTCAATTTTTTTATTACAAATGGAAAGTCACTCTAATTTATAACACAGACTCCCAGTATTGTTGTACAAACTATCAAAAAAAAAAAAATTCTCCTCCTCCCTTTTTCTATTATAATTTTTTTACTGTCCATTACATTCCTCCTTCCTCCATAGACACACACTTTTCATAAAAACATAATATGCTCTGGCACTTTGACTCTCCTGAAATGGAAACCATGCCAAAAGAAGAGCAATTGCCTCTGAAGAGCATAGAGCACAGTCCCCCAGGGCTGCACTGTCTCATATCGAACAAGTTACCCTGCAACTTGCTTCTGAGGTAGCCTGGCCCCTGCCTTTCTTTGAGTCACCCTTTCAAAACCTCATGGGTCTTTGGACCTTCCAGAAGTGATACCAACCTGACCTCAGGGAACCAACCTGACACCTCCACCATCTCTCTAAACCTGTTTCTGACCACTGGCAGATTGCCTTGACTTCCCCAAGAATTTTAAGAAGTCTTCTCACTTATGCTATCTAGACCTACTCTGAAATTCTCTCAGACAACTATTATCTGTCTACTCTAGAAATAAAAAATGTGAGGCATAATAAAATGCTTTACATATTTATCTTCAGAACTCCACTTTGATCCTTGCCAAGAAAGGGCTGTAAAAAAAAGAAATCCACCAAATATCCTAAATTGTGATTTATTTTCTTTTTTTTTTACAGTGACAATAAACTGAGCAATACCAGGTTCCTTCAGACCCTGACTATACAGAGAATCATGAGAAATCTCTCTTATATCCTATTTCCCCATTCTGCAGAAGATGACTACTTTTTCCTTTCTTTGGGAATATCTACTTTAATGTTAGAAGCTAACTTCATGGTACTAACATGAGGAAAGTGTGGGGGTTACTCTCTTTTCTGATTTACACTTAAAATTAAGGTACCAGAGAATGATCACCACATTTTTCCAGACCAAGAAATTATTAAAGCTTTCAAAATTTATGAAGGCCACATCAAATGATCAGCACTGATCAAATTTAACTTACAAGTTTGTATTTCACAGTGTTTCGCACACACTATTCACTCAACACTTTGCAGGCATTCTGCTAATATCTAGAAAGCAGAATCAACAGCTACATAAAAAAACCCACAAAACCTCAGTGTTCCTGGGGCGTGCCCCTATTCTTTCAACCACCTATATTTAAATAAACCACAGAGGCAAAAGCATTCCCTCTTTTCTTGCCTTGATTAATAATTCTCTTTAGCTGTCTCAACACTATTGCTTTATGATATGTTTTTTCTATGTCATTCAGAAGACGTTATGAAGAGATATTTGATCTCTCTACTTTTATTTTCTTTATTGTTGATGTATTGGCAATGGATCCAATGTTCAGTTCCTTCCATACAGCCACGTTCTTCATTGTGGTTTCCCCCTTTTCACTGAGATCACACTTTTACCTTCCAGCTGATTTATACTTCCACTCTTACTGCTTAATGATTCAGAAAATAGCCTTTCACTAAAAAAACCCCAAACTTCTATGTAGTGTTCAGCTGAGGTGCAACTCTTGCACCCTTTTAAACGGTTCTCTGACAGTCCAGTACGTTTTATAAAAACCGTATTCAGAATTTATATAGTTAATGTGCAAGAAAGAAAAATGAATACTAAAGCTACATTAAAAATTGTGGATGTATGAAGTCAGGATAGAGGCACATTTGACCCAGCCCCCACATACTGGGCAGAGCTGCCACCTGCCTTCTGCCTGCAGGAAGCTCTGTTCAGCTGGTGCTGATGAATTTTAATAGTTGGTTTTAAATCCTCTTAAAACTGATTGTTCTACTGAGTAGATAATTCAGGCACACTGGACAGCTGTATTAAATGTTTTTCTTTGGGATTTGATTATTTACAGTACATTGAGTTTTAATGCATCATCCACTGTTAACTCTGGTTTGATAGTATCTCGGCTGGTTACAATCTAGTGTTATTACAACATGATTTGCAGGCAGCTGAGAGTAAGCTCTGGATTTCACTGTGTATGTTATCAGAAATCCAATGTTCCTACATATCACAGAAGAACAGAAAATTTCCATATAACTTGCAGCTTTATCATACAGCTTAATTGTAAATAGGAAATACTATCTGAAAATAACGGGGAGACATGATACATGCTAAAGTACAGATGCATGAAATAAAAACCATTCCAGCTGTAAAAGTCTTCATCTGTAGACCAACTGTTCCAGTACAGATAACCAAGATGAATTTTATTGGAATAATCCCCCCAGTGAAAGTAATTTCCTTAGTTCTAACACTAATATTGAATATATCTACGGCAACACAAGGACACTCTAGAAGGAGGGCACCACCACGGTTCACCATTTTCTGATTGAGGGTGGTTCCTCTTACCATAAATATTTTTATCTTGCCAGCTATCCTGCTTGACATAGACAGTGGGATCAAATGCACTGTCACAAAGTTTGCAGATGACACCAAGATGAGTGGTGCAGTTGACACACTTGAGGGATGGGATGCCATCCAGAGGGACCTGGAGAAGCTCAAGGAATGGGCCCATGTGATCCTCATGAGGTTCAACAAGGCCATGTGCAGGGGCCTGCACCTGGGTTGGGGCAACACCTGGTATCAATACAGGTTGGGTGATGAAGGAATTAAGAGCAGCCCTTCTGAGAAGGGCTTGGGGGCACTGGTGGATGAAAAGCTGGACATGAGCTGGCAATGTGTGCTCACAGACCAGAAAGCCAACTGTATCGTGGGCTGCATCCAAAGCAGCATGGCCAGCAGGTCGAGGGAGGTGATTCTGCCCTTCTACTACACTCTGGGGAGACCCCACCTGGAGTCCTGCGTCCAACTCTGGAGCCCTCAGCACAGGAAAGACATGGGCCTGTTGGAGCAGGTCCAGAGGAGGCCACCAAAATGATCAGAGGGATGGAACACCTCTCCTGTGAGGACAGGCTGAGAGAGTTGGGGTTGTTCAGCCTGGGGAAGAGAAGGGTCTGGGCAGACCTTACTGTAGCCTTCTGGTACTTCAAGGGGGCTTATAAGAAAGATGGGGACAGACTTTTTAGCAGGGCGTGTTGCAACAGGATGAGAGGTAATGGCTTTAAACTGAAAGACAGTAGATTTAGACTAGGTATCAAGGAAGAAATTTTTTATGATAAGAGTGGTGAAACACTGGCCCAGGTTGCCCAGAGAGGTGGTAGATGGCCCATCCCTGGAGACATTCCAGGTCAGGCTGGACGGGGCTCTGAGCAACCTGGTCTAGTTGAAGATGTTCCTGCTCACTGCAGGGGGGTTGGACTAGATGAGCTTTAAAGGTCCCTTTCAACCTTAATTATTCTATGATTCTATGAACCATCACTTTATTTCTCCGGTATATTAATGTTAAATCTTGAAAATATTCAATTGCTCTGAAATGTTTTATAAAAGAAAATTATTTTACACAAATTGTTTTCTTTCTGAATACCTGAACTTATGAGAGGTCTAGCATGTTAATGCAGCACAGATTTACAAAGCCTGTTTCTATGTAGCTACATTTACTATCAAGTGAGACTACTGTCTTTATCAAGGGGATCTAGTTCTGAGGAGGAATGGCTGGCTCTAAAAAAAAAAATTTCATTAAACTTTTATATGTAAGCATGTCAGGCTCAGATAAACATAATTTTCAAATATTGTTGTAAAAACACTTTAATCAGGGAAATCATAAATAGGGAAACATCTATTTCATTGATAAACTATCATAAAAGTTAACCAATTATTGTCTATGGGATTTTACTTAAGCTGAAATGATGCTTTTACCTCCTTATTTTCAAGAGCATGTTCTCTGCTGCATTACAGGAAGAGTTAAATACTGGCAGGCATCTCAATTGCAGCACTGCACTAACACTAACACTACACAACTCTCACCCTTCTCCCAAAGAATGAAATTCCAGATTATTTGTTTTACGCTATTTTCAGTAAGCATTGGCTAAAAATACTTTGTTGGCTTACTATAATGAGCAAAATGGTAATAAGAAACTAGTTTAGGAAAAAAAATAAATCAATAAAATACACAGGCAATGAGAACAGAATACAGACGTTTAGGTCCATTTCCATGACAGCTTCCCACCACCGCCAACATGATAACAATAAATGATATTATCCAGCAGCCTTTAATTAACGTTCATTTTCTAACATATTTACATCTTTAAATTTAAGGACATTGATATCTTCTGCCTCATAATGTGGAAAATTTGTGCTGCAAGAGACACGAAATGGCATTTACCTGGAGTGATATTCCTTGGCTCATACCCTGAACCATTAAGCTATTGAACAAAAAAAGGAATATCATTGATTTCCTCCAGTTTCATATTTAAAGAGCTGAATGAATCCTAATTATTTCTTTTAAATAAAAAGTCCAGGCCTTTAAGAAGTTTGAGGTGTAGCTTTTGAGCTGGCAAAAAAGCATCTCAAAACTCCAGGCTAAGGTTTGGTGCACTACAGAAGCTCTTTCGGTGGATTACAAGGCTCTTCTAGCTCATCATTTTCCATTGTGACTAGTTCTGTACCACTGCATACCTAAGGGTAGCAGTGTAATACATCTCAGTATTCAGCAATATGTTTTTTTTAATGCTGCTCTGCGATACCAATACTTTCCAAGACCCACACGGGGAGCACAGGAGCTTTAACTACATATCCTGCCTCTCTATCCTGTATGTCTAGATATTGCAAATTCAGTTTTCCACCCCACTGCAGAAAATGCATGGAATTGCTGTCTATCTGCTCTGCTCAGGCTTTGCAGTTCCACGGCTGCATCGCTGGCCAGGCATGCAACCGCTTACGAAATAAAATGCTACACTCAGTGAGTCCCAACAGAAAGCCAAGCACTTTCTGGGAAGCAAACCGAAAATGCTTCCATTATTAAAACGATTACACTTCACTCAGAAATATAAACTAACAGGAAAGGGTTGATGATTTTACACATTCTTTGTCTGTCTTCACCACACATGCCTGTCCTGGATAAACAAGGGGGGTGGGGGTGGTTCTGCTATAAGCTTCTAGCCTCAGCATCCAAAAAAAAGACCCCAGGAATGGGTTTTCTCCCAAATTA
>NW_010564138.1:56249-128170 GCF_000687285.1 Phaethon lepturus
AAAGGTGCTTAAAAGTCATAACCAAACAACAAAACAAATGTTTCTAGAGACTTCTTAAATCTAGATGCACTTTAAGTAGGACTTTATGTGAACTTAGAAAAAACATATTTTTCCTATACAAACAGTACAGGAAAAAGCTTGTTGTTCTTCACACTCTGGGGGATTTACCACCTCTGCAGTTTTACCAAGCCCCATTCATACGGAATCAATGGAATATATATAGAAAACAAGGTTGCTAGGTGGTGAAGATAAAACATTACAATCTTCATAAATCTAGACTTCTTTATAGAAAATTACTTTACAGCACTAAAAGCTGCCTAAAAGCAATAGTGTGCATGCTCAAATGTGGTATAACCAAACACGCAATTTTCAGAGTAGATTTCACAGCGAAGTGCATCAAAGGGGTGAGTGTGTTTCAAAAAACACTGAGAACCAGGTATTGCCAACCCGCCCCTCTACGCACACAGGAAATTTTGGAGAAAAACCCACTAAACACATTTTTTGCCAGCACACAGCTTCAAATTACTATTTCCACAAACCCACTATCTTAAGTGCATGTCAGCATTTTCTTTCTTTTTTCCCTAAACAAATAAAATTAGTAGTTTTGTTTTAACAACTAGTTTTTCAGAGCATAGAAATTTCTATGGGCTCAGTACATCCAAGCATTAGGGATCATCACAACTAAACTTCCCCTTCCCTTGTGAACCCTGGGTTGGTATTAATGAGATGCAGAGGGAGTTATTTTAAGATTTCTTCCAGCCAGAAGGGCACATCAAGCTGCTTTATTGCTCTTGAAGGAGGAATAATACATATTTCATCCATTCTCCAAAAGGGTGTACACAGGTTTCCCATGCACTGGAAGTACTGGCTATTCTTTATGACTAGGGTGCTATATTAACACCTTGCAGCTCAAAAGAATGAATGCAAGAGGAAGGAGATCTTAGCGTAAATAATCTACTTTCGTCTTTGTCACTGAAAAGGTCTTCTCCCTTTCTTAGAGCCCCTTCTCTTGACCTTTAAATTTTCATCTTAAAGCTAACAGTGCCTTTAAGTCATGTTGAGACAAACATGCTCAAGGGAGTAAAAGCCATCTTGGACAAAAATGAAACTTCTCAGTTTCTGGAATGTTGGTTTCACACTGATTTACAACAAAGAAAACAGTCCAAGAATCTGAATGTCTACAAAACCACTGACCTGGAGGCCAAAACATATAATAAAGACTTACCATTGAACAGTTTCACTTTAGCTGCATGCCAGACCTCAGGATCTACTGAAATGATTAAACAAATAGCTGCCTATTCAACTGAAAATAGGTAGCTCCTCAGTTACTTGGTTTTCTCCAGAAGGAATGAGGTAAGAAAATTTTTCATTTTTCACCTTCTGCATTCCTTCCACCAGTGGATTTCCTAACAAAGGAGAACCATTGTCTTTTCCTCACGAGTACTGGCATGGAAGTACTTTGGAGTGGGATTTCACTCTGGAGCTATCACCTGTATAACCTTACAGATACATATCCTATCTCTAACGTTCTTGTAGTGTATGTACTGTGTCACCTCATATAATAGAACAGATTTCAAATATTTTGAATATCATTTTCCATTATAGAAAGGATTCCTGCCTTCCTGTCTTCAGCTGACAATAAAACTACCAGATTTGTCAGGGAGACAGTGCTCAAGGTCAAGAATGCACATTCCTACAGGTCCATGACAACCCAGTTATACTTGGCTCATTTGCTTGCTTTCAATTTACATTTGCCTTCCACATTTCATCCAGCATAATTTGATACTGGCTGGCTACAAAAAAAAAAAACCTCCCCACACACCCAGCCCCTATTATTACCATTCTGATAGTACTGCTTTCATCATCTCTAAATTATGCAGTCACCGGTAAATCCTTCTCCTAAACGTTACCGCTTTTACAGCAAAGACTTCAAATGCTGTTTAGTTTGACTCTCTGAAAGTGAGACTTGCATTGCCACAGTTGTCAGCCCCTTTATTAAAACTTGGCAATTCCCCCCAAATTTGCAAAAGGAGTGGAAACTTAAGTTTAAGGTTTCCACTGGCAGGAAAAGCAATATGTGATTCATTCTAGCCAGCCTTTGTGGTTGAAGAGAAGAGGGATCAGCTGATCAACCAGCAGCTACACTGCTTTGAAAAGCCGTAACACTTGCTGCCTCTTGCAGAGTCAGTAGCTCACATGAAGGTAGGTAAGGAAAGGAACTGAAAATACTGTAGCAAGGAAACCGAGGACACGGAAGGTAACTGGGGGATTAGATGGTATAAGTGAAGACTACAGGGATCCATTGAAGACATAAGCATAGGGTGGTGCAAAGGGAGAGGAAAAAATTGTAAATGAGATTAGACTACTGCAGCTAGTATTTATAGGATAAACCAGATGTAAAAGGAAGCTTTCATTTGTTTTGCTACTCGAAGAGTTCTTAATCTAATTTTTGTCTAATTAGATGCAGAAACCGGTAAGATGTCTCTGCATCTAAAATGGGTAAAAATACATTTATATACATATGTGTGTGCGTGCACAGATGTGGTAAATTCCCACCACCGTTCGCAACACGGAAATGACAGCATATTTGATGACCTTTAGAGATATATGCATATCTAAGGTTTTCACTAAAAAAAAATCAGCTATAAACACACTACAAACAGTGTAAAATAGGGCTAAGCTGAGATTACAGAGTCTCCATAGCAATGCTGGAGATGTAAAGTTGCTGTGGAGATAGAAGTTTGTTCTCATCACTTCTGCTCAGAGTCAAAAAGATTTAGCAATGCAGTAACTTCGCAGGCTGTTAGGTTAAGAAGTATAAAGTGAGGTGCTGTAAATAGGTGGTAAACATGAAGGAAGAATAGTTAGGGCCATTCCATAGCATGCCTATACATTACTGTGAAATAAAAAAGTAGCACATTGTCAAGGTGTTCTCTTCCCAGGGCTGAGGAGGCTATAGGTGCATTGGTCTTCTATAAGAACACACTGAATATCCTACAGTTGTTGGTTGTGGAAGACATACTCCAGATAATAGAAGCATAGATATTAGGTCGTTAGATAACTTCTGTCAAAAACCTTGTTCCTAGTAAGTTAACACAACCTTTAACATGTGTTTTAAAGTCTTTAAAAGACTTTTTTAAAAGAGTGTTTCCTGAACAAGAGAAACACTAAGATAATGCTGTATGACAAGGATCACTTTAAAGGAATAATATCTCAACATTCTTGCAATTACACAAGGAAGGAAGGAAAGGCAATTGCACAAATACATAAGCACCTTCAAATTATTAAGCAATTAAAGCAGCAGCAACGTGCTCAGCTTCACAGAAGCGAGTACTAACAAAGACAGCTTCGCAAACGTGGAGTTCAAGTCACAGTTTTTAGCTGGGATATACTTGCACATACATTACTGCAGTTAGATTTGTTTAACCATTCCTCCTTTCTGCACAAGGTATCAGCAGGACTAGTTATTCTTGCACTGAACTTCTTGTTATCACAATAGCGAATGCAAACACATAGAAATTTAGCTTTGTATCCTGTAAAGCAGCTATTACTGCTGTCTCTTCATTCCAGGACACATGGCACAACCAGCGAGCGAGCACTTTACAGTCGTCCTGGAGCTATTTCAGAGACAAGAATTAAATACAGAACTTACAGCTCCAGATTCTGTGCCTCAACTCTGATCTCGCTGTCGTCTTCTCCTGTGAATGTCAGGGTGTCCCCTCTATTCATCAGGATAACAGCCTGGAGAGGTGATCAATCCAAATGGTATTGTATTTTACAAACACTCTCCTTTGGTCAAATAGTTATGACTTACAGGTATCTTCTTTTCCTACAAACAGCAGGACCTCCCGGCTTTAATCCTCCATTTCTGGTCAAAAACTACTGTTCCAAGAAAATAAATCACTGCAGGAAGACACTTGACTATTTAAAAACATTACGTCTGTTTGTTCCTGAAGACTGGTGTGAGGTCTTCTGTGCTGCCAACCACAATCCATAAGGCTGGGTGTACACTACTCTGCAACACCA
The DNA here is from genome assembly GCF_000687285.1 of Phaethon lepturus. Lineage (NCBI taxonomy): Eukaryota > Metazoa > Chordata > Aves > Phaethontiformes > Phaethontidae > Phaethon > Phaethon lepturus. The sequence continues at coordinate 60,276 of NW_010564138.1, forward strand.
GTATGACTTTGTAGCCTCTCCCTTCGAGTCACCCTGACTTTGTTTTAAATGCATTGTTTTACTTTTTGCTTCCCTATCACCAGTGTAAACAGCATTTAGAAAAAAATTGATGAGATAATTGACCAGAATAAATAATAGCACTGAACACTTTTATTGTATAAAGAGATTCCAACCACATAATCCAAATATTTACAAGCCAGTATGAGTCAAAGTTAATTTTTCACAGATACATCTATAAAAGGGCAGTTTACAGGAAAGATTTGAATACTAAAGAAGTTCCACCCTTGCCAGTTGTGTTTAGAACAGATTGTGGATGGGGAGAGTAAAACTTGAAAAAAACAGAAAGGTACTCACAGCATAACACAGCTGAATTCACAAAGATGTACAGCAATTAAAAGTCACATTCATATTTGAGAGGGTGAGAGAGATTAGGCACCTGGAAATATACTTAACATACTGAAATTCCAGGGAGAAACCTTGGACCCATTTTCTGACTACCAAAACAAGCCACCTTCCCTCTTCTCTTGTGTTTCATCAAAACTGGAAACATTTCCAACTAAGTTTTACATATAATTACATAATAATTTTATCAGAATAACTCTGAATGACTACAGTGAATGTCCTCAAGCATAAATTTTGCAACTGATTTAACATCCTCCTTGCTTCGGCTGAATTCCAGTCAGAATTGCTTGCTGCAAAATTTACCAGCAGTAGGTCATCATCTTTTTTGGCATATCAAGTGGTGGCCTTCCAGTCCTTGGTGAAGGACAAAGCCATAGCCCTTGCCATGTAAAGAAAGGAAGGCAAGCAAGAAGACTGAATTCCTTTCAAGCGTGAAGAAGTCTTGTGGGAAAGAAACAACTTGTGAGAGAAAGGAGAAGGGGAACCTGCTAATCGAAGGCGGTTCAAAACACCAGTGGGAGCAAGCAGTGTCTCGCTTTGTTGAAGAAATAACTTTGTTATTTCTATATTTTTCTATATAATTTCTTTATATTTTTCTTTATAATTTCTATATAAATAACTTTGTTATTTCTTGCCTGATTAAAAACAAGCAGTGCAAGTGACTCAAGGCTTGGGGCTCTCCTAAGGACCTGCTGCTTGCTTTGATTAAAGCAACAAAATCACCCATGGGACAGATACCTGGGAAATTTCTTTAATTTCATGATGGACAGGAGATAGAGAATAAGGTGGCACAACATGAGACTGTAGAGCAATTTTAATACATAAATTATTGCTAGGATTTCACAGCAATTACTGCAAACAGAAATTTAGAAGGCCAGATTTACTGGTCTGGAATCATCAAAGCAATGCAGGAAGTCACAGGTTTGCGTTTTCAGTCAGGCATACGGATGCATTTTCACCTTACTCGGGAAGTAAGGCACAATAAAAAAATATCTCTATTACCCTATCACACATGACAAATCAAAACGTGTTCAATTTAGGGCTTAAATGATGAAAGAAGTGCATAGGTAAGTAGAGAAATGGCAGAAGAGTTCATAAAGATAGCTCAGCATTCAAGGTACACTCATGAGTCTTCTCTTCTGGATACAACTGATGGCAATATTTTCCAATATGTAACTCAAAAACCATACACCTAATGCTGCCCATGGAACCATTAAATTGTTAATGAACTACCCTCAGGCACCAGAGATGCCTTTATCAACAATATTTTTTTTTTAAATAACTTGCAATAATGTACTTATGTCTCAATATCTTCTTGTACAGGCTGCTTTCATATACCCCTGCTACCATTTGTTTGTTGAGAGGTACTGTATGATTTCGATATACAACTATATAACATTACTCCATATCACAACTTTAGTGAAATAATAATTTTTTAAAATAGAGTGTATAAAACAAAAGTCATGTAATACTTTCATTCATGTATCTATAGCACAAAAATAGAGGTCAACTTAAGACATACGCTGTCTTTTTCATGTTTTCATGTTTTCATGTTAAACACACAACAGTAACTCTTCATTCACAACACTATCTTTAATCATTTATAAAGATAAAATGTAGTCATCCGCCTTGTACTTAGCACAGAACAAACAAATGGTTAAGTTGAATTCTATGAAATTAATCTGGTTTTAACAATTTCTTTCATCCCTGCCAGGAAAGGTCACTGGAGAAATTAAATATGGCAGCAGATGCTGGAAGACTCAACTGTCTTCACAAACAGAGGCTTGCTCAGAAGGCTTTAGCGCAGTGCTTCAGTTATCCACTCTCCCAAGAGAGGCATCAGTGGTTCTCAGGTTGTCCACTAGATACTTTAAATAGAAAACCCAGGTGATTCTTACTGACTGCAAAACATCAACCAACTAAATGCTTTCCTTTTTGGTTACTGACAGAAGATCTTACTTTTGAAACACCATCACACACATCTCCTTAGTGCACAGGGCAGAGCAATCCCTGCCTATAGCTAACATGAACTTGCATTCACTCTTTTATCAGACATTCTTTCCCAGCAGAAAAAAACTTCATTAAAATCTGAAAATATACCGAGATGACTGGTAGCACTGTGTAAATCAATCCTGAATGGCCTTGCTTTCACCTTTTCATATGTCATTTATTCTGTGAAATATTTAGTAAGTACATCCTCACAAGTTTCCTTTCCTTTTTAACCATTCACTCCTTGCTTTACACATAGCTGGGAGATTTTTTTACCTCTGCTTTCCTTCATTGAACTCCTAGAGCACATGTGCTCACTCAGCATTTCATTTCTATCCTGGGGATGTTTTTTAACTTTAGTTTTAAGTTCATAAAGCCAAAGATAAGGTAGTTTGAGTAGAAATTTTCACAAATCTTTCAAGGTTTTCTCAAGGTTCTCTCACACAAACAGCAGATATTCTTAATGGAACAGTTTGCTGAAGAACAACAGTAATGGGCAGAGCTCTTCTCTCATAAATTCATTTTCTCTTTAAAAAAAAACCAACAAAAACAACAAAACAAAACCATCCAACTTGAATGTTACTCTCAGTAATGCAAGACAATCCCTTACATAATCTGTACATCTATTATGAGGTGGAACTTTAGGAATGTGAGAAATTTTGAGTATATACCCCTCTCTCATTAAAGACAGTGGAAAAGCAAAAAAACCCAACTTATACTTTCAAACCACAGTGAGTATAACAAAGCAATGCAGTTATTCACAAAAGGCTTATCCTCTCTTTTCTAAGTTATGTTCTATAAGATGAGTAGGTTTATTAAAACACTTGTCCCAGACAAAGAAAACTGATCAACAGCCTACATTAGGACTTAAAGACCAAAGTTTTTCTTTTTAAAAAGGGAAAAAATCTGTTTACAGCAAACTCAATTATATTAAGGCTATTAACATTTAAAAAGAAAGAGGTTATTTAAGAATTTGCATGTCACATGAGCTTGGAAAACCTAACTTTTCAAGTGAATTTATCAGATCAGCTATTTCAATTCACTGTTATTTATACGGAGAAATTTGATTTTAATCCATTACTACCATTGGCTATCCCTCCAGCGAACACCACTAACGACAAAAAGAGCTTCCACAAAATTAGTAAGGATGCTCTATTAAATTAGCTTCAGACTAAGAATCATATTCAAAAACCACATCATGTTAAATATATTTTACTCTGGCTTCATTCAGCAGGGAAAGACCCATGCCTGGCATGGAAAACATGACGGAACACTGACTGCAAGTAAAATTGGCAATTTTAATCTGTTCATTTAAATTTCATCATCTTCTCTCTACTGTGCTGACAGACAGATGACAGTGGTCTTCCTACCTAGGAAAAAGTTGAAAGGGAGCAAATTACTCTTTGTGTTGCTTCATGCAATACTTTGTAAGGTTGAAGCACAGAAGAGAAGACAAGAGCAGAGGCTCTCATACCCTCAGGAAAACATTCTCAGCCCTACAAATTATGATCAGTACCATCATTTTACTTGGACTTTGCTATAGAAAATTTCTTGCTCTCCATATCAGCGCCCCAGTGAGGTTTATACCACCAGAACAGAGTGTAAATATCAAATTATTACTTGTTGCACCAACTGGCATTATATTTGATTAGTTCCAGTTTTAATTGCTGTTTCTCACATAGTTCCTCTTTTGGGGCACATCTCACTTGCTATAGAATTATTCCAAAAGTAGCTCCTGCACATCAAGGCTTTCCCCAGCCATTTTCTTTCATTTGCAAGCTCTGTCTATGCTGTCTGAAGCGTAGTCTGAAGAATTTGGTTACCAGAGTTTTGCAGGTGCAGCAGCTCCATTTCATCTGCCCCGTATTTCGGTAGCAACCATGACACATGCCAGGTTGAGACTACAGCACAGGCCACCTCTGCCATGCGTAAGCAGTGTCCGCACATGAACACATCTGGTTTTGTACTTCCTGGGCAGAAGGAACAGACTACTTCTATCTTTGCTACAAGACACTCACTCAGTGCATATGGGTGTAAAAGGTGCAAACTGAAAAAAAACACTACTACACTGATTGTCCCTACCCTCCCTCCCAACATGCCATAATAATTAGCAAAGGAGCCTTTCAAATTGCCTGTAACTTTCGGAGAAGGAAAGAGGAAAACAAAATAAAGGAAAAAGAAAAAAAAAAAAAAGAGGTACACACAGCAGCTTAAAAAGTGCATCAAAAGACCCAAAACAATGTTCCCAGCCTAATATAAGGTCAGCGATATTTAGTAGAAAAGCTGTATTTAAGCTTCTAGCACAAGGTAATGATACGCTTAGGTTACTTATGCTTGAAGAGTAGATATTTTCTCTTTTCCATTTTCACCGACTGAAAAATTTTTCTGCAACTTTATAACCTTTACAACCCTTATTAGGTGAAAGAAGTGATATTTAGCTTGCTTTTTGAAGAAAGTGATGATAATTCCCATTTAAAAGATGAGTCAGTCCCAAGGCTGCATAACTGACTTCTTAGTCTCTTAAAACAGTCATGGGACAGGACCCAGCTTCAAGACTCATTCGCTGCATTAATCATAATTTTTAAACTGCAGGCCTTGCAGGGTTAAAAACTAAATAATCCTCCGCTGCCCAGTGGGAGCACTCATTGCATTCTGTAACTCTCAGCCAGATCTGTTGTGCTCATTCCCTTCTGCAGGTTGTTCACAGCCGCACACTTCTCTTTAGGGAAATACTCTGACTCCAGACAGAAAGTGTTATAACATTGTTTAGAATGAGAATAACCTATCGTGATGCACCTATTGTGTTTGCGAAGGAAACAGTTCAAGAAAGTCAACAGTAATTACTAACATTTGAAAGCTCATTTCTGCTATCCTGAATCCCTTTAAAACAAGCCTTCCTGTAAATTTATGTCTGCTACGTATTTCAGAAAATTACTACTATTTTATACTGGAAGGTTGATCATTTTGAACACAAACCAATCCAATCCAGTTCATCGTGAAGAAAACGCGGTTTCCCATCACCCGGAGGAAATGTGCCTGTCCATACGCAGGATGTGCGCAGGCTGGATGATTTCTGACACCCGTGGCACACACTCCATCACGCGCTATAAAACTCAGCCTCGAGCACTATGTTCCTGTGTACCTCTGCCTCTGGTTAGAAGAACAGCAACAAGGGTTGCCAGACTTGGCGTTGGACGATGAGGGGGTTCTGATGCACAGCCAGCTGTCGGGGGGGAGCTGTGCAGAACTGGAGCTTTTGCTGAGACAGAGAGGGAACCTTTAGCATCTGCTGGGTCCCCTGTAGGGCTCAAGGTATTTGCTTGACCTCTGTTTTTCAAAGCAGTGTAACTCAGTTTAGACCACCTTCATTCATAAACTACGATCCAATTAAATACGGAATCTTCTCCCAGCAGGATTCTACAGAAGATCTCAGATTTTTTGGTATTCACTCTTTGCTAGTAATGAGGTATCTGGACGTTTGTTTTAATGCCTTACGAGTCTTAAATACAGAGAATAATGTTAAACTGAAAATAATACTCTTGTCAGAAGGAAAGCAAATTGTAACGTAGATAATGGTTGAATACAAAGCATTATCTCCATTTTCAACATCTGTAAATGAATATTTTAAGGCGGCTGAGTCAGTTTGACTACCATGCTTCAGTTTTGGGGGCCAATCTTGTTTGTTTGTTTGGGGTTTTTTGTGGAGGACCACAAAACCATTTTGTGATGAAATTCAGTTTGGGCAGGTTTCTGACAGAAATACAATCACTAACGCTGTTTCAGTTCTAAGTGTTAGGGTAATTGAATAATCATGAATATGCATTCAGATATCTGACATAAATAATATATGAAGTTTCCAGGAGAGTCTTCCTACAAAGTCTGAGTGCACAGAGGACCAATTTAGATTAGTACCATTTGGAAACAGTTAAAAAACCCCTAGGAAAATGTCTTCACTGTATTTCCCAAGGATTCTATACTATATATGACTTATGTCTGCTCCAGCTTTGTCTTGCCCCTTGACTGAGGCCAAAAGCAGCCAATGAAGTAATTGTTAAAGGACTGAGCTGGAGAAGTAACACAGCAAACAAGCCTCAGCTACACAACTTTCAGAAAGCAGCAACTCTCAAAACAGAAAACACGGTGCTGCTTTGCAGCCAAGGAGGGGTTTTTTCACCTCCAGAAAAGAGCAGCCAAACTGTACACTGCTTGTACATGCAGGCAGGTTATACATCCGTGTCTGACACGTTTGGAGGAGGTGCATCCACACTCTTCAAAGGCACCAGCCATGTAGCTAACCTGGACCTACATTAGAAGTAATTGTTTGGTTTGAGTCCCAACTGCTTGTAGGAACTTTTCAAAAACCATACTATGCCCTGAGTACTATGACTAAATATATTTGTATTTAGTCTTTCAGTTTACACAATTCACTTACTTATCAATCATTCTCTAATATGCATGACAGTCCATAAGGTTTTCAGGATGCACATTAAAAAGAACTTAAAAAAAAAAAAAAAATCACTCACAGTGCTTCTCCAATCCAACTTAAATCCCATAACCACAAAACGTACATGGTCTTCTTCATTCAATCCCATACAAATAATGAATTTGTTAACTAGAATCTTGTGTCAAATGGTAGTAAATTCTACAGATATGAGTCAACCACCAAGGTAAACTGACTGGAACATGGCACTTACCAGGCTCATTCCTCAAACTGATAATTAGAGGACTTCACATTTTGGTATGTTTCATTTCTTATGTTAAAGGACAAGCAACAGAAGAACGTATGCAACAACAGATCTAGACAACTTTAAAATATTACAGATTACTGAACATTACAGAAAATTGGCAGTTGTTCATAAGTTGCAACTGAAAATATTGCAAAACAATTAATCTTGAATATTTTGAGCATCGCTTGAAATAATTCCATTTATTTATTTTTGCATTTGGTATCACTGATGTAACTCAGATAAGTTAAATTGCACTGGTGCGATAGGAAACACTACCTGTTAACTGAGAACTTCCTTCTTCTCCACCTGTGACCCAACAAACATCTGGATGATTAACCTGGAGATTCTCTCCCAGCACACTGCAGTACAGCACAGAATACTCCTAGAGTAACTCAGGCTCCACGAAGCTAACTGGACTTCAGTACCCATCGGGGAGGAATACATAAATAAATATAAAATACCATCTGAGTATCTTGACTTCTTCTGCTTTTAAGTGTTCTTTTTTTTTCCACGCATCAAATCCAGAGGAAGTATAAGCAACTTTAATCTGTTAATTTAGGCAGAGTTACAGAACAAGTACATACTACATGCAAACTACTCTAATAAAGTTTGATCTATCTACCCTACACAGGATTTTGTCCTGCAAAGCTAATGCTATTTAATGTTAATTAAATTATTAGCTAATGCTAACAAAAAGCATTTACTTCTAATGACACCAGAATCCACTTGCCCATTTTACTTCCCAAGGGCAAGGGCTATGGCATCAGAGGAAATAATTTCCAGCTTTTTCACTGATAGCTCTGAAACATGTTGGTTGGCACTAGCATTACTAACAAGAAACTTTTCAGACCTGAAAACTTTTAAATTCTGCCAGCCTTCCCTGAAATTCTTCCCTTCAGCAGGCACACTAAGATCATTCAGAGATGCATTTATCACACCTAATGACCTTCTTCCTGGCATTCAAACTTTCTTTCAACTTGAATTGATTTTCTTTGTGGAATACAGATATGTCTAAAAACAATATATCTGTTCTCCACAAGAGATAAATTAATGTGAAATCAAATACTGTTGTTGTTAAGTTGTCACATTTACTAGCCTCCTCATTTCATACTTTCAGGATCTGGCTCAGATAGTAATCAGAATATAATGTCGTATCTCACATCCCATTCTTGCAGAATACTAACGCGCTCCATTCACAGAGCAGCACAGGGCATACGTAGGTGCTCGCTTTGTGGTTCTTGCAATTTCCAAAGGCTACCAGTGAAAAGAGACATTCCACTGGGAAATGTCTTTGTGTGGACAATATCCTATGAATTTCTGTAGCAGCAGTCAGTGAGCAACCCTTTTTATTACTTTTAAAGGGCTTTGTTCATTGCAGCCAGAAGTCTCCAAGTGAAGGGATAGAAACGGAGATTAATTGCCACCTCTGCTCAGGGGGGTAATTCCCTTTTGAGTAGTACCATAAAGCTTATAAAGTTTATTGATGGAGTCTCTGTTTTTCCGTGGAAACTAGTTTCTTTGCAATGGACTTAATCAGCTGAATGGGGTAATTTCAGACTGGCATTTTGCTAGTTGGAAGAGTTGCATGTTGAAGCAATCTTTCTACATCAGGAATGAAATTTCCCTATTAATCTACATATGACTGTGTAGTCAAAGTCATTCGTCAGTGAGTTAGAACAACTTGGAAGAAGTTTCAGTGCTTTAGTGAAAAAAAAATGGTATTTTTCCTTTCACTCCAGACAAATTTTAGAGTTTTGTTTTTGTTATTGTTGTTGTTTGGTTGAGTATTTTAGTGGGGTTTTGGTTGGTTTGGGTTTTGGGGATGTTTTTGGGTGGTGAGTGGGTGAGTGTTACCTTGGACACTCTATAGGTCCATAGCTATAATTCTGTTAACTCTGAAAAAAAGGGGGAATACTCTATATGCTACCTGTAGCAGAGTCACAGCAAAGCTTTTTTTTTTTTTTTTTTTTTTTTAAGCAGAGCACTGGAAGATCTGAGAATCGGTGCAAACCTCTCCAGCCTCATAACCAAAATACTGCACGCCTCTCTCATTCCATGGTTCCGATTAGCTGTCAGATCTCAGCAGCTCTGCACACATTACTATAATGAAATCAGAACCAGAGGTCATTGCACCAGCTAAACGAAAAAGGGAAACAATAAACCTAAGTATTTCACAGAATCACAGAATCACTAAGGTTGGAAAGGACCTTCAAGATCATCAAATCCAATCATTAATCCAGCGCCACCATGTCCCCTAAACCATGTCCTGAAGCGCCACATCCACACGTTTTTTGAACACTTCCAGAGATGGTGACTCCACCACCTCCCTGGGCAGCCTGTTCCAATGTTTGACCATGCTCTCAGTAAATAAATTTTTCCTAATATCCAGTCTAAACCTCCCCTGGCGCAACTTGAGGCCATTTCCTCTCATCCTGTCGCTGGTTACTTGGGAGAAGAGACCAACACCCACCTCACCACAACCCCCTTTCAGGTCGTTGTAGAGAGCAATAAGGTCTCCCCTCAGCCTCCTCTTCTCCAGACTGAACAACCCCAGTTCCCTCAGCCAATCCTCATGAGACTTGTGCTCCAGCCCCCTCACCAGCTTTGTTGCCCTAACTACTTGCTCTTCAGCAAATATATTTTAACTAATGTTAACTGATTTGATCATGCAACATAACAAGTTACTGCAAGTTCACATTACAAAACAAGAGTTAAACAACATTGCAGAAACTATAAAGCAATTGATCAGTTCAAGACACGACAAAAAGAAATGACATTATTTATTGTATCAAAAATTCATCTTCATTTATGGTACTATTAAGCTGCTGACTAGTGAACCCTGGGTAGGTTTTTCTGATTATCTGTACTACAAACCACGATTTCTGAAGAGATCATTACCTGCAGGTAGTGAGCCAAATGCATTCACAATTCAGGCCACACCTTTAGCCTAAGATTAGTGTCATGGCCTAATAACCCCCACTTAAATTATTTCGAAAGGGCCCAGCTGGGCTAGATCAGCTCCATAGCAAATATTCTGACTGTTAGGTAAAAGAAAAACCTGGCAATATTAGCATTTTACAGAAACCAAGCAAGGCATATTCCTTGGAAACACCTTAAGATCCCACATACAGATCTGTTATTCCAGATTATTTCTGAAACTGTGTAAAGCACAATGGTTTTGCAACCCAACTCTAGAAATCAGCATTTACCTTTGTAATGGACTTAGAAGTATTCAAGCTTCATAATCAGGGGTAAGAGTGACTTCTGCTTTCTAAGCTGCTACTTTTCAACTGATGAAACATATCAACAAAATCAGCATACATCAGGAGGTCTTATACTCCAACTAAGTTCCCCTTGCCAGATTCTCCTTCATTCACCATTGAACATGTTATAATGATAGACCAGTGAATAGTTAATAGAGTTATATAAAGGATAACAGCGAGGGAAAGCCTTGGACTTTCACCCTTTGCTAAACTCATTACAACTCTCTGAAGTAGATTAAAATAGCACAGAAAAAGCACCTTTGATCCTCTTTCAGTCACAGAAATGACCTTTGAATTTTATTGTGTTTACAATAATCTTCTATGCAGATGGGTGTGAACTTTAGCTAAATTAGTTTGACCTATTGCAAATAAAGAAAAATGATTTGCGTTTAATGTTTCTTCCTGGAAACTAAGGGCAAAATGAAACCATAGAGCAACATAACTAGAAAATGCCTAAACACCTTCTCTTACTCTACGACAGGAATACACAAAATTCACCATAGAAGGAGAAGAAAGTGGGAGTTCAAATAACAGTAAACAGCATACAAATTGGCAACTTCAGAGCTAGAGCTTTCCTAAAGGTTCCAAGTCCCATAAAGTGAAGAAACACTCTTGCATGGAGTCTGTTATGTAGGTTGCCAAGGTAAGAGGAACAAGACTCAGCCAATGCAAATATCACTGTAGTTTTCTTGCAGATCACATCAACCAACAGAAAATTCAGTTGCAAGGAAAGAGAGAAGTCATTGGCTTCCTTAGTTTTTTCCCTATGCCAAACTCCAAGTTAAAGACCTGTCTTACCTGCTTTTTTAATTAACGTATCCTATTAATACACAGTACAGCCTTTTCTCAGCAAATATAACACAGATGCAACCATACAGTGCAAATCTCGTCTGAAGCGCACTCAAAACCTCTAAAATGACAACTCTGGGAGTGGGATAGGCTGCACCCCAAGCACTTTGCTTTTCATGCTTTTAGTTCCAATGCAGTTCTGCTACCCCAGTGCAAACTACAACGTGAAAACAATTTGTGTCTATTTCTCTCAAATGCCATTCACTGCACCATACATACACTCATAGATGGGCTACCACACGAAGACGCAGGTTGGCAGAAGTTAGATGTATTTATTAGGAGAAGATTACTCTCTACCTGTCCTGCTCCCACATCCTTCCCTGGAGGATCATTTTGTCAGAAATCTGCTGTTACGTTTAGACAGAGCTTTGGTCTTTTGAAGCACAGTCTGCACATTCCAGCCCCCGTCGCATCCTTCATATCGCTTTGCCTGTCATTGCATATCCCTCAGGGGGAAAGCCCCTGTCTGGATGCAGACAATACTTCCTCCTCCTTCTGCAAAGCTGTCACTGTCATCACAAGGTACTGTCTTAATGAGGCCAAGGGCTTCTCTGTAAGCCTAAAGGCTTTGCAAGCTTTATAAAAGAAAATAATTATGCAGTCTAATTTAATGCTTATAGATGCAAATGAATAAACTTTATTGACACTCAAACTGCCCTCTATAAACTATCCAGAAGTCTTTAGCACTGAATGCTTTTGGGATATTCATGCAGGAACTGAGATTTTTCACAGCCATTATTTCAAACTCTGCATTTACAGACCCAAGAGTCCATAAACATTAGGATGAGAATTTACTTCTCTATAAATGGGTCTACAAATTCCTATCACAGCCATCCAGTTACACATAACTAAGATTTTATGCAGCTAGCTGTGACCAAATGTGACCACATTTCCTAAGAGATTCATTTGCTTACTATTAAAAAAGAGTAATAATAACCTGTAAAATTCCTCACATTCTGTACTAAAATGAAAAATTTACGGATGTGGACTAGCTGATTACAAAAGTTCCTCATGAAATACAAAAAAAATCAAAAGGAACTAGTGTGCTATTATTACCAAACTACACAGCTCAACCGCTAAAGATACACCTGCTTTTGGAGCCGATAAACACAACTGTCAAATCAAACCACCTGAAATACTGGCAAAGAATGAACAGCAGTTTGATTGTTTTGTTCCACACTATACAACTAAAGTATTCTGAAAGTTGAAGCGGGGAGAAAGAACATATTATTATTGGCGCTATATTGCTACTATAACTTAAGTGATTGGTGGAAGCACTAAATACCATCTTGCCTACAATGTACTCATGCTTTCCTCAACACCAGGTACTTTAACTCTGTTCTGAAAAGACTGAACTGTTCGACCTGCAGGTTGCTCTTCTCATTTATAGAGTTTGCAAACATGCTCAAAGTGAGAATATGGGAACCGAACACACAGGTCTTTGCATGTCCAGCAACATCAACAGAGAAAAACTTTTGCAAGGCTGCATGTTTTCTTCTCTGCGCAATAGATTAATATGCTTTTACATATTTGCAGGAAGTTGTATGGGCTCAAGTGAAGTTTAACAGGCATTATTCCAAGTCTAGTGTTACAAAAGATATGAGTTTCTAATGTAACTTCGCTTTTGACACAGGATTAAAAAAAAAAAACCAAACCAACCAAAGAAACCCCACATACAGAGGCAGATAAAACAAGCCCAGGTAGAATTACACTCATTGCACAAGATTAAAATAAAATTTTCCTGCTATTTCCCCCTTATTTCCTCATAAGTATCAACTATCAAGAGTGCTGCATATTCACTGAACAGTTTCCTAACTGTAGGATTCTTTCCCTTTAAAACGTAGGGTTGTCTTAGCACTGACAGATGCCCTGTGGGAAAATTAGATTGTTGCCACGAACCTCTTGACTCTGTCAAAGAGCCATCAGACACTGCCGAGTTACACAGCGTTTGGACAGGGGCCAAGAGATGATCATGTATCTACAAGAAAAATAATCAGGACATGTGAAACTACCTACCTGCTGCTGTGGAAAAGGAGCTTGTACTGTGATTCTTCTCTCACTGGAGCAGTAGGGATGGTGGAAACCTTAACAACAGCAGGGCATTGCAGGTAGCTAATCAAAGCAGAGAAAACCAGACATATCTTTTTTTTGTAAAAAGGAAAGGAACAAGATGAACAAAGATGTATTTAAACCAAAAAAGAATCTGTCCTTTAGTTGCACTCTTGTACTGGGAGTGGATGGGATGGAATTAGCCTTCTTCATAGATGCCCATTGATGTTTTGGTTAGTGCTGCGCAGTGTTTGCACAGCATCAAAGCCTTCTCTTTTTCTTACTCTGCCATACTTCCCACCCCCCAGCCTGTAGACAGAAGAACTGAATTGGCCAAAAGAATATTCCTTACCACGTAACATTGCTTAGCAATAAAAAACCCTCAGGGCTTTTGTCTTCCAAGGTAGCTGTCACGCGTAGACTGGCTGGGCATCAGTCTGCAAAGATTGCCTTTGCATAATCTCTTTTTTCTTCTCTCCAATTTCCTTCACTTATTAAACTGTCTTTATCTTGGCCACGATTTTTCTTGCTTTTTCTCTTCCTATCCTCCCTCCTGTACTGCTGGGGATGGGAAATGAGTGAGCGGCTGGGTGGGTGCTTAGCTGCTGGCCAGAGGTAACCCACCACAACTCATTTCTAGGGGAATAACTGGAGTATAGTCTGGGTGAGAGGGGAAGGTGGAAAAGAAAAGAAGAAAAAAACCCAGAGCATTTGCAAAGACCCAGGGGTGTTAAGGAATAAGAAGTAATGCTGTCAAAAGAGAGATCAATATCAGTGGCATTAGCTTCATTCCACTGAGCTTGACATTCTTTAAACATTCTGCTCAAGCACCTTAGTTTTATCCCTGATTTACTTTATGCATTAGATGATAAAGTTAAGGTCTCCTCATTCTTTACTTCCTGAATGTGAGAGAAGAGGGAGTATATCAAAGTAAACTGATTACCTTATTGTATTTCCCCACATTGAAAAATTTATCATTGGCAATCTTTAGGTTCCATTAGTCTTTTTTCTACTATCCAGCAATATGTTAATATTGTGTTATATAAAGGAATAGATTCATCATTAACATATACCAATTAATGCCATGAAATTAAAGGTTTGCAGTTGAAGGAAGTCCAACACTTGGTTCCAGTTTGCATGGGCAAAAACTGCACCTGTCATATATTTTTATACTTATAAAATTAATTGTGAATGGCTAACCAAGTACGTCATTGTACAGGCACAAGCAAAGTAATAAAAAAAAAAAAGTCACAAAAAAGGAAGTATGCATTTTGTGGCTAAAAGGTGCTCCAAAGACAAATACAAAATTTGAGAGCAGAAGTGCCACAGAGGAAGTCATTGTCTCAAAAATTTGTGAGCCTTCCTGGGTCTGTAACAAGTCCATATTCGAAACAGTCAACTATTAGATGCGAATCAAGCACATGTAGCTCTCACGAGGCCCATAAATTTTATTAGTTTTTACTGTTCACAATATATCATATGAAGAAAGCACAAAGTATATCATACTCCAAGTTTTAAAGCAAGACCGGGTAGGCTAGTAAAACCCCGCAGTAAGTGCACGAGTGTAGTCCATATTTCTTTCAAGTATTTTGGAAAATGCATGTTGGAAAACTATTTTTCCTCTATAATGGTTTCCTTTTATTCTGAATAAATGACTCACTAAAAAGGGGAAGGGGATGTCTTTTTTAGCATGCCAAAACTGTGCTGACTGAATAAGCAGTAAAAAAATCGCATTATGTTTACAGAAAAAGTAACTGATGTCTTAAGTGTGATTAAATATATAAATGAGCTAGATTCTTTGAAAATACGTGGACAGCTGCATACTTTTTGCATTTCATAATGATAACGAGTTAATACGATAAAAAAAGCTATATTTATACCACTATTTCTAAAATAACGCCACTTGTTACAACTTCTCCCAATGCACTATGATATTCACAACAAAAAATGGCTGATGATAACAGTTTTCAGAGACAGATAAATATAAAAATCTTTATTATTTTATGCTGAGTAGAGATGTTTATAAATACATGCTGATTAATAGTTATAAAAATAAAGCATTATTTTTGTTAAAGCTTACAGGAGGCTACATGAACCAGCTCCAGTTGCATTCTGTTTCAAAGCACATAACTACATATGTTTTGATTGAAACTACAGCATGGAGCGCAAGACTTACAGAAAGCACAGTCAGTAATGTCTTGCTACTCAAGTCAGGCTTACTCAATAGTCACCTTTTCAAGGCCTTATTTTAAACCATCTATGGCTTAACCAACTATAGCTGTGTGAACGTTTCAGTTAAATTTCCAAATGTAAGATTTTTAAACTGAATTACAAGAAAAAATAACCCAAGTATCGTCAACAGGGATTTAACATAACAATGGTTTGACTTCATGGTAGAAAACTCTATGTTTCCTCATCTTGTGGAAAACATTTCTGCCATTTGGGCAAGTTGTACATCTCAGATTTCAATCTTAGAAGGATTTAGCAGATATTTACAGCTGTATCATTAAAAAATTGGGTGTTATACGAGATAACTTCCAGAGTTGCAACATCCCATGACAACTGTATCTGAACCACACCTGCAGCGACGCCGAACGCAGGGTTTTAGGCTTCGGCTCCCTCTGTCCTCCCGTCCGTCCCACACCCCAGATACAAAAGAGGCAAGCAGAGAGATACCCTGAGCGGTCAGCTGCTGCAGCAGCTCAGGCAGCGCGGAAGCGGCAGCTCGGCTCAAAGGCGGAGGAAGACAGGAATGGATACAAGGCTCTAACAGGCACCTAGGGATCCGCATCAAAAGGGGTTTGAGGGGAAGGTAGGACAGACGAGAGAAAGGAGGAAAGAGCAGAAAGAAAATAAAATCCAGTAGTACTTTCTCCACAAGCTAACTGGATCATTTAGTTCATGGCTAACTCTGGCTCTAGATGCTAAACCGCTCTAGAAATAAGCCACTGACCAGGGTCACGTACATGCCCTCTCCGCAGGAGCAAGCGCAGCTCTGCTCAGCTCCAGAACAGGAGGGACCATCGCTGCATTGTTGCTCCGCTACCGCTTCTCATCCCGTCGCCTACCTGGCTGCTCACCCGCATCAGTCACACACCTTCAGTGCAGATAAGGCTGACAGAAGTCTAGTGAGACACGCAGAAAATGTAATGGCAGATAAACCTGAAGCTAAGCCTCAGAAACCATCCAAAAGGTGACAACTACCTTATAGTCACAGCTGCACAGTATGTACAAAACAAAAGACGGAGACAAGATTCGAAATGCAAAAAAGGATCACTAAAATTTAATTGGCAGATTGGTACCACTGAGATATAGAAGGCTCTAATTTTTCCTTCCTCTAAAGGCATGTGTGCCCTATTAGCTGTATTGCATTCCCTTCGCATTTAACTGCAAACCCAGTCAGGTGGATAAAGACATAATGCTCATATAGCTGCTCACATTTGCAAAGATATTTAAAAAAAAAAAAAAAGTCCACACCCTTCCTAAAACATTTTAAGCATTAAGGGTTACATCATTCTGGCATCCTCACATTTTTTCTGCAGAAGAAAGGGCAGGACAAAAAAGGATGGATTCCATAGGATATGCAGAACATATTAGTCTATGGCAGATTTCAAATTTCCAGAGATTTATACAGAGTGATGGCTCTTATTTTATTAAGGTGCTATATTTTCAGGAAATATTAATGAAATATTTTGATCAGTTTAACACTCCTCCCTCTGCCAGGAAAAATGTCAGTTCATCATAAAAGTAGCTGCCAAAACATGTCTTTATGGAAAAATGTTTCCCAGCTCCTATTTGCAATGGACGTAACCTTCCTCCCCCTGTAATGGTTATCTCCATATTGGTGAAAAAATGGAAGAGAATTTGGGTAATGAAGAAATCTGAGAAGGAGATGTCTAAATTCTAGCAGATACAACAGGCATCTAAAAGTGATCTTTACACTTCTATTGTGCTACAAGTTAATCAGTTACCTCGAGGAACTTTTTTTTTTTTTTTTGGCTTTCTAAAATCCATTCAAATATCACAGACTCCAGTCCTCCCAGTTTCATCTGTCTCCAATGTGAAAAGCATCAGTTGACAACTGGGGGAAGGGTGAAATTTAAGATGATAAATCAATCAATAAATCACTGGTTAATAACCAAACCCTGAAAAATCAGCACAGTAACAAGGCACCCAAAATATTAGACCTTGTTTTGCCTATATTTCTCTGCAAAGGTCTTTCCAACTTGTGATGCTAGATCTTGGGAAACTGTGGTAGTCTGCCTGTATGATGATGTTACAGAACTTGGTGCACAGTTTTCTGTTGTTGACTTAATCATCTCTTCTTGCTGTGGAAAAGGTTGATTTCTGAGGTGCCAGAAATCAGTTTCTAATTTACATATGTGTATGTACACACAGTCCTTAACTCAAACACCACGAATCAGCTCAGTATCAGAACTTAGGGACCAAAGATGAAAAACTGAAACCATGTAGCTTCACCTCCCAAGAGACAAGCAAGCTGCCAAGCAGGGCCTTTCTGGATCAGTTTGGGATTTACACATTTAAAATTCTCCATATTATCATTATCAGGCCAACTGAGTAGAGTTCAGATTCGTCCTCAACACTGTTTTACTGAAATTTAAAAAACAAAAAAACAAAAAACCCAAACAACAAAAAAAAACCAACCACAAACCAGCAACATCCCCAAACCCAACAAAAACAACAACAACAAAAAAAACCCACAACAAAAAAACAACCAATCAAGACCCACCCCCTCCAGACTACTCTTGATACAACCCCAAGACTGTGTCTTGCTAATAAATGGGTAAGCCAGTGCATAAGAAAGCAGAAAGATGAGCTGGGGTTCACACTCCTTCCTTTTAGAAATAAAAGCATTGCTGCAACCCCTATAAAAGCTACAACTCCACAGCAGTATTTGCATTCCTTCTGGGCATCTGATGGGTATAAACTTAGTTTCAGCCATCACTTATAATTTGCTCCAATGGGTTTACAAGTGTTTTACCACACACCTTTGAAAAGTTACTGGGGAGAAAGGAGCTGGGAGCAGCACAATTCCACATCACCCAGGATTATGCACACAAGGTGGGGATGGGGCATGACTGCCAAAATAGCTCAGCCTGTTTTAAACATGTGCGGGTCAGTTAGTAATTTTTTTTCTCCCAGTTACAGATCCAGCATGAGCGTTCTGTGTCCACGCATCTTTTGCTCATCGTGCCAACGCAACGGTGCCGACACCTGAGAGCGCTTGTGCTACCCCAGCCAACCATTTCAGGACAAGGAGATGCAGACTGAACACTTGATACAGTATTTGCAAATACATAAGATGGTCCAATTACTGGTTTCCACTGATGCGACTTGGACTTTAAAGTACAGTTGTTGTCTGCAGACCAGCTGGGAGTGTCAAGCTTGCAAGCAGAGAAACTATGAAGGCATAAGAGAGAAGGAAGACACGAGCAATATTGCACTTACCAAAACTGCAGTTCTAGGAAAACATACAGGGCGGGAATCTCAAAAATAATGTTTCATTTTGACAGTTTATTTCAGAACTGGCCTCATTAGTCTTCAGTAGCTCTCAAACGTTTCACATTTCAGACAACATTTATTTTTTTATTCCTTTTAGAATTTTTTCCTTATTCAGGAAAGCTGAGGTCAGCATTTTCTGCTAACTAGCCTCCCCTCCCTAACCTTTTTTTACTTATTTTTTTATTTATTCCATTAGCAGTAGTTGCAAGCTCAACCTTTCCTTACTCTTTCCATGTGGACCTTCTGATACAAGAGGCTCCAACTCCACAGTGATGCCCAGCACCTGAGGTAGCTTGAGGTACTTGGATAATTCCCAGTACCTCTAATATCCCTCCCAATAAAACAGTCTAAACCAATTATTTATCTTTAATACATTATTTACTCATTGCTTATAACTACCCTAGTTGTACAGTAAGCTTAGAGTTCACCATAATAATCCCACAAGAATTATAACAAAAAATACGGCTCCAGGGCCACATTCTTTTGCCTTGTCCCTTTCCACTTCATTTCATGAGCTACATACTCAAGAATGGCTCTACGTTACTTCTTGGATTCCCCCCACATCAAGGGGACCCCAGGTATTACCCCCCGCCAAGGTGCGATTAAATGCAGAGAAGAAATCCTCACGAGTTTTTCTTATCTGTAGGTGGAAAAGGATGACAGACATTCAATATTCCATTTCACTTGGAAAGACTGGATTTCATCTGGAAGTTACAAACCACTACCAAAGACTAGAAATCTAAAGCACATGAGAGGAACTGAAAGAATATCATCTTCCCAAAGCAAACTCATCACTGATATTGCAGTACCCGTATCCACCACACACTTTCATACTTTTGGACATTCAGGATCAATTTATAACAGTTTAAATTAATAACAGTCTCATGAAAAGAATTGTTACCAAAAATCAGGAAGCTTAAATGTAACAACATTGTAATAAGTTATACAAAATGACTGTAACATAACTTGGAGATCGAACAGTCTATATGCAGAAGTATTCTATATGGTGAATTTCCATTCACTCAGGAATATTATCTTGTGTTTACAGAAAAGTAAAGCGAAGTCCAAAGTATAGAAGTATCTTGCTCCTGAAACAACCACTAAATTTTTGGTGTGTTTTAATTTTTATACATATATATGCACACATGAAATGAAATAAAACTACAAAATTAAGTTACTTTGTATCTTTTGTGACTTCAGATAAAAACCACAAGGCCAACAGAGTCTCACATACAACCTCCATCAACTATATTTGCACAGAGACTAGCTCACTAAGAAAGAGACAACTTAAAACGACCTCATGTTCATCGATACCATACAATCACCATGGGCTTGGTGTATGAACCTCTCTTTAGACGCAAGAGAGAGTTGTGAGTGACCTGTTTCTTTGGAGTTTGTTGCCTGCAAAGATGAGAAGGATAGACTATAGTGAAAATAACAAGAACAAAACAGTGCACAAAAAGGGTAAAACAGGAAACATACAGGGTTAGATAAGAAAAGCAAAGGAACAAGAGTGATATGCTCCAGAAACAGTCTTAACTCTCTATATTCTACTTTACAAGGGACAACAGGCCCCAAAGAGGAATTTAGCTGCCAATGCCCCAATACAACCTTTGGATTTCTTTCATTTAGTACTTCTTACAATGAAACAGCGTCCCCAGTGCGTGGATATTCAACCACTGGTGCACTGATTACAACAGCAGGGTTGTAATACACTGGTTTTATGGCCAGTGATTTAACTTTTTTCTTTCAGTAATGTTATTTCAACCAGGTTTTAATAGTTGAAATTCCGAATCAAATGAGTCCTGTGCTGGTTTTGGCTGGGATAGAGTTAATTTTCTTCACAGTAGCTGGTAGGAGGCTATATTTGGGATTTGTGCTGGAAGCAGTACAAATAACACAGGGATAACATGGGGATGTTTTAGTTATTGCTGAGCAGTGCTTCTGTAGAGTCAAGGCCTTTTCTGCTCCTCACCCCACCCTACCAGCGAGCAGGCTGGGGGTGCACAAGACATTGGGAGGGGACACAGCCAGGACAGCTGACCCCAACTGACCAAAGGGATACTCCCTACCATGCGACGTCATGCTCAGCTTATAAAGCTGGGGGAAGAAGAAGGAAGGGGGAGATGTTCAGAGTGATGGTGTTTGTCTTCCCAAGAAACCATTACGCGTGATGGAGCCCGGCTTCCCTGGAGATGGCTGAACTCCTGCCTGCCCGTGGGAAGTGGTGAGTGAATTCCTTGTTTTGCTTTGCTTGCATGTGCAGCTGTTCTTTACCTATTAAACTGATTTTTTATCTCAACCCACAAGTTTTCTCACTTTTGCTCTTCTGATTCTCTTGCCCATCCCACCAGGGGGGAGTGAGCAAGAAGCTGGGTGGGACTTAGTTGCTGACTGGTGTTAACCCCCCTTCCCTTTTTTTGTAAGCGTGGTCTTCTGACTCTTTAAATAGGCTCTTAAAAATTACTTGATTCCTATTAAGCCTTTAAACTTACAATGCTCATCAAGGAAGTATTATTATTCTTAATCTTTGAAGACATAGTTCTTATCCTCTTGACTTTGGTGAAGAGTTGCTTAATCACTACTAGGTAATTAATACCCCAGCTAGTTTCAATATTTAATTTCAAACATCTTTATTCTTAATACAGAAAAGTACCTCATGAAAATGTAATCAAGCAATCACTATATGCCATACAGCATATTTATGAGCATACTCCTCTGACATTTGAACTGTGAACAAAATCTTTCACCCTGCAGTTTAAGCAGCAAATGTCTTCTTCAAGAAAAGATGAGCCACATGTAGAAACAAAAAACCACACGTACCAACAAGCCCCTTCCGAAAAACAAAACACAGAGGAAAACAGGTTCATATTTTCATCTTTCAGTTGAAAAGAGGATGAAACAGGTTCTTATTTTCATGTGTGTTTTGGGCAATGAGCACAGTCTATCAGGTTGCTCCTTCTAACAAACTACCTTCCAATAATTTCACTTCCAATTTAAAACAAAACTTCCTATAGAACATTTCACTGGCAGAAAGGCACAGCATCTGAAGCTCATTCATATCTCGAAAAACATTACAAGACAACTGAAGTTAAATTTGAACCTGGAGTTACCTGCAGGTACAGATGCAGTGCCTGGCTCAGAAGGAACTTAAATCACAGCAGACTGCTGAATACTGAAGGGTTACAGTGGGAGAATCTTTCTCCTCTGTTAGCTGTCTCCTGGACCTTTTATTTGATCCAAATATATTTTATGTTATGATACTTAAGAATGTTTATAGATACAGATTAGAGCCTTCATGTAGGCTCCAAAATAATGAAAGCAAGTGACTACCAAAGAAGAAACTCTGTAGTAAAAGAACATGCAACCTGTACGTAGGGTAAGCCAGTATTAACATAGACCAGAGCAGGTCAATTTGAAAACCGCAGAAGATCATCTGCTCCTTTTCCCTGCTACACTGGTGAAAACACAGAAGGAGCTAGAAACAGGGATCGGCAGCGCGGTAGCCCTGCCAAAGCATCTCACAGGACAACGAACTGATTGTACACAGCAATTAGGAAGCTGCAAAAAGCAAGTGGTGAGGACGGGAGAAGAGAAAACAGAAGAAAGAGGGTCCTAACAACATCAAGAAATACCACAGGGACCTGGAGACCCACAAAAGGATCATCCTCTCCGGGTTACGACCCACTTGCTTTTATCAGACTTTGCTTATTTTTTACTAAACATTAAGACTATGCAGCATATACTGCTGTCTTTGACAATCAAGTCAGAGCAGGAGGCTGACAAAGCAATATGTAACCTTATTCAATTGCTTAAAATTTCTGCAACGAGCCGGGGAGGTTGCAGCCTCGCTGTAGGGATGGCTTTGCCGGCTTCCTTCAGATCCCTTCAGGGACCCAGGCTGGGGATCGCGCCCGCAGCCAGCAACCAGGGCTGGCAGTCCTCACTTTGTTCACACCCTTCTAATTCGGGTGTTGGTCCAGACAGTTTGTTAACAGAAAAACAAAAAAAACATCTGCTTTCCCCAACACTCTCTACAGAAATGAGCTGGAAGCAGGCGTTTTCTCTAAGCATGGGCATAAAAATAACAAAGTCTCTACTTTCATTAGGAGCATGAACAAAACTGCAGTTATTTGATTACTTTAAAAATAGCTTTGTTAGCTTTTATAATGACAATTAGCACTTCCTTTAGTTATAGGTGATCACAAATACACCTAGATGTGTCACACAAGACATAATATAGCCTGAAATATAATTCAACATCAGAGGCAGCATGTCTTTTTCTGAAGCAAAATTGCTCTCGATTTCATGAATGTGAAATTTAAAAGAAAGCATTTTCCAGAAAAATATTCTTGTTATAATAAAAAATGATTGATTTTACTGCACAAAAGCTACTGCTGTTTCGCTTGGGGGTTTTTGTGCAATAGGAAGACTATAGTCTATTTGAAATGAGGCAGTTTTTTAGGTTTTTGTGTTGTTGGTTTCTGGTTTTGTGGTGGTTTTTTTCAGAGGCAAATCCAGCTTTCTCTGAACAGGGTGGCATGACTGCAGAATTAGACAGATCATCTGTAATCTGTCTGATCCAAGATTATGCCTGATGAGGTTGCACAGACATTTTAATTTTGCCTTCACCTGTTTCTAGAGGCAGCATACAACTTTTTTCTTTTTTTTTTTTATTAGGACAAGGCAGTATAAGACTTCATCATGAAGAAGAGATTTAGCCCTCACATTTCTGTGTTTGATTTTAACAGAGCTAAATTGTTAGCCAGTTCTATTGTTTAAGTGCTACTCTATTGAACAGCTAGGGAAAAACCATGGAGAATCAGACACAGGTCTGTGTAAAAATTAAGGTTATGTTAGCAAGCAAAGTCATAAAACGCAAAGTTGACTTCCTCCTTTAAAGATTTTTTCCCTTGCAGCAGCTTCTCCTCCTCCTCCACCTTGGTCCCTCAGCCTCTTCCACAAGTGTTCTGCACCTTCTGATCAGTGGTGCCTGAATCGGGACCACTACCAGCCCCAGCAGATCATCTCAGGGTGCAAAAGCACCACCTTCTTGTCTCAACATGAAAGGTGACATAAATGTTTATACCAGAATTTTAACCCATAGGAAAGCAGATCAATCTTAGTCATAAGCACAGAGGAAATAAAAAAGAGGCAGATTTTTGTCTTCTTGTAGCATTCCCTATATTGTCAGACTGTAAACACATTTATGGGCTGAATTTATAATGCCTACTTCTTCATATGAAAAAGGAAGTTTCCAGGAGGGAAATCTGTTAATCTGGAATACAGAGATCCAAATACAACCATTCAGAAGTCATAGGTGCTGTTTAACGTCTAAATAAATAACAACTGCTGAATTCATTGCTTAATACAGATTTTTTTTAAGTTTTTCTCTTTTTTTCAGTTAAAACTCCCCAGATCCTCTATACAAGTTAGATTTCAAAATTTACTTCTTTCTGGAGTCAGTCTGGCTCAAGAGTGCCTGGAACCTCAGCAGAAGTAGACACTAGAGGAAAAGACAAAAAACAGCAAGCCATAATCTTATATTTGATATTTAATTGTAGTGAAGCCAATTAAGCAGGAAGTCACTACAGAAACCTGTGCCACTTCTGTGGAAAAAGGGAGAGAAGTGCATCAAAACATGTACATGAAAGTAAAATCTAGCAGCAGGTCAGACTGTGAAACTGGTATTTACTGTAACTGCAGGTGGTTTAAAATTACAGGTTTTAAAGCTATCCTTTGGAAACAAAGCAAAGTCTATTATCATTGTTTTGCATCAAAGAGTTTTATAGGACTGACATGTCATCAGCAAGTGAAGAATGTTTGCTTTAAAGCATATCAAATTATAAATGCAAAGCAGCCTACAAATCATGAAGGGGAAACAGGGACGGACACAAAAGGCACATGAAACCACATTAGGCACTTCATTATTTTATTATTTAAATACAACTGCAGGTGTTGAGAACTGCATTTCTTTTAGGAAGCTAAAACTACACTGCAGAACTGGAGAAGTAGTTTCCTCAAGGAATCTAAAACTAAGATGTCCCAACTGAAGACTTGCAGATTGTTGGATTGACTTTTTATTCCTTGAGGTAAAAACCCAGACCCCAAGCAACTGCAAAATGTATCTCATTGGACAGTCCAGATTATGAGACATTCAAAAGTGTGACTGAACTGGAAAGAGCTAGAGAATTTCTAGCATTACAGTTTGCAGATGGATTAACGGTTGGTTGCCTGACTTTCCTCCGAGTATGCTGAATACTTTCTACCGGGGAACAACGGGTCCAAACAGAAATGCAATTCTTGCCCCATTCATAACCACCAGTAGGAATGGTGGTTCTGTGTTGGCACTTAAAAGACCGAAACACAACTGAGCTTATTAGTCATTGGGAGTAAGAGACTGTAACTCTCCAGAAGAGCCTGTGAGAAAAGAGCTACAAAAACATCCTAAAATATGACTGCACAGTACTTTATGAATATATATTGCTCTGTTCATTTCCATACTGACACTGAAAGTGAAATACATAAGTAAGATATGTCTGTAGTAAGAAATTACTGCTTTAATTATATTCATATTTCGTGATTATGGCATTTGCAAGTCTTCCCATGCCAGTTGCATTCCAGCTTAAAAGGTTAGACTTGGGAAAGTTGAGAAATATTGGCAGAAAATTCACAATGACACAACAAAATGAATGACAAAAATGTGTAGCTGATTCAGATCTGGTGTCTGCTGAATCCTAAATATTCTCAAGTGAGAAACTGTATTCCTCAAAAACAACAAAAAGAAATATTAGAGTCCTAAGTTAAGATGACTATCTGTAGTCAAGATCAGGATCACATGCAGATTCTTATTTGCATTCTGTGTGGCTTGGCCAACAAGTAGATTTCATTTTTTAATGTCAAATCCAGATTCCCCTCTCAAACTTCATCCTTTCTAAATAGCACCATCAAGAATATTTTAGGTACCACTTGAGCATTTCTGCAACTATCAAAATTATCTTGAGAATACAGTGGGGAGAATTAATCAGAGTTCAGCTTAAACTTCATTATCAATGGGGAAAAAAAAAACAAGTCAGCTGTAAGTGTATAACATTGAGAAGTTATTACTTGCATATCAGCAGAGGACCCCTTTGTCTGTTCTTCTGGGACCTGTGCAGGGAATCAGTATTAACTTTTTTTATCTGAAAAGTTTACTTTATCAAAAAGTATAGGTCTCTACAGGGCTCTGATATCAAAGGCTGCTTTTTATATATCCTGTTATTCTCCTATTACAGTTCAAGATATGCACTGTCAGTGATGTTAGATATTAATAGTATACAATACAAATATCTGCCCTAAGTGGCAAGATAGCAGCTCAGAATGAATTCTCATGCCACATTGCCCTTCTACAACAAACCATTCCCCTCTTGCAGGAAAGCAAGCCTTGGTAGCAGCCAGGGTTGCATTTAAGCACTGTTAGCGGTAGGCGATGTTCTTTCAGTTGACAGACACTCGGTGTTGGCAGCTCCACCAGGTCCTGCCTCATTAACTTGCCTGGGAGAAAAGGAAGAAGCAAAAGCTCAAATACAACTTTTGCCCTTTGGCTTCCATCTTAAATCAAAGTCTGTTAAAAACCTACTACTGCTTGAGTATTTGCCTTCTACTTTGAACCCAAAGCCATTTCAGGTAAGTTCTGCATCAATCTGCCAAGCATTTTAGTTGAGTATAAACTACTGCAGAACAAGCAGCCCCGAGAAGGTCAAAGGTTAGCATTCCTCTGCCTGCCTCCATTAGGCAGGTAGCTCACAATGAGAGAGCTAACTCAATACCAGGGACAAAGGGGTAAGACCATTAGCTAAAATAGCAGAAGGATGTCTTGGAGGATTCTTTTAAATGTTTTAAAGTTGTTTGGGTGAGATTTAATACATTATTGGATATTCTGATATCATTTCAGTCAATTCTCTAGTTATTCACAATAAAAATTAGTGAACATGGTGGGAGATAGTAACCATCCAGATGAACGAAAACCAAGAAACAATTCCTCCTTTGAAAAGAAAGGTTTAGGAGCAATGAAAATATCATGGACTAGCCACATAAACTTAAATTAATAAAAAGATACAGAAACAAAAATTTAAACAATTTAAAGTTGTTGAAGGAGAATGAAATTTAAAAGAAAAATTAAAAAAAAAAATCATAGAAATGTGTTTTTATCAAGAACAATCATTCCAGATTAGTTTTGCTTCCTTCTACAAAACAAGAAACATATCTTTTGAATAGGCGAGAAACAACCAAGGTCTTGTCTCTCTTAGCAAACTCTTGATCTAGTCACATGTTGAGACCTACAGTCATGATAGTATCTCCTCCATGAGGCTATCATAAGGAACATGCATAACAGATAGGAAAAATATGCTGCGTATCTACTCGTAGCACACTTAAAACACAATGATTCATCACAGACATATCTGAAGGGGTCCGTCGTACCTCCAACAGCAGTTAGTATTTTCATTGGTGACATTAAGGGTTGAAAGTACATGGGAGAACAGAACAAGACTAAAATGCAAAAGAATCTTAAGCTGAAGTGTCTGGGAAAAAAAAAAAAAAAAAACACAAACAACCAAACCAATACACAACACCCACCTGTCTGCCTTCACTAAATTGCAAGTGCAAGGAAGTTTTAGTCTTGCTAGCAATAACTCAAATGGCTAGGTGAAGGCCGCATAGGATCAAAGGTTATAACGGATCCCAAGATAAACCTAAGTAATGTGTCCTATGACTGAAGAAGTTAATCAGCATGGCAGGATACACAAAGTGAAATACAGCCTAGAGGACACTTAAGTTAATCTTTCCTTTTTACCAGGCATTAACAAAGCTACCAGAACAGTAACATCCCATTTGAGGCGTCGCATCTCAAAGAAAAGGAGTAGTATGAGAGAGCTGAATGAAGTGGAACAAGACTCTTGAAAGGATTTCAGGGACATAATCTGTAAGGAAAGAGAACATACATCATAACCTGAAAAAAGGGAAATCTTTAATACATCTCTGCAAGATAATGCAAATAACATCTTCTTCCAGTCTGGAATACAAAGGCAGAAAAATCTGAGTTTAAACTGGAACAAGGGAAATTTAGGTTAGCCACAAAAACCCACTAGCTGAACAATTAAACATTGGAATAGCTTTTCCAAGAGTGTTGTTCTAATACCATCTTTGGGGCTAACTAAAGCAATTAGGCAACCATTTATCTCAGAACAAGTTTGTTTTCTATTTTGATAACAGCTGAAGGCAGGCTTGCAATAGAGACAGCAATACAAATCTTAAGAGGTCCTTTTACCAGAGTCTACAGCCTTGGCGAAACAGTTCATTACCTCTTTGTAGCTACAAGGTCACTGAGCACAGTGTAAGACTCAGGCTTAAAAAACTCAGGTATTTGTTTTTTTTAAATTAACTCAGTTTTCTGTAGAATCTAGAGTTAAACAGAAATTGTATCTAGGAAGGGTATGTTTCTCCTGTTTGTCTTCAAAACAGCATACCCAAATCTCTGCTGCCTACAACAGACTAGTTGAAGATGTCCCTGCTCATTGCAGGGCAGTTGGACTAGATGACCTTAAAAGGTCCCTTCCAACCCAAAGATTCTATGAGTCGATGAAGCATAGCACATTTCCTCCTGCCATGCTGTCCCCAACTCTCTAGCTCCTCACAAATCTCACCACACTCACAACCACCTCCCATGCGTATCCACCCTTAAAAAGTGAAAAATATTACAGCATCAACAGAAAAAACTCGTCCCTCACAGCTTGACAGAACTCCCCATGAGTTTCAATCGTTTTCTAGCCTGTGACTGACACCTTAGTAAAATTCACATGGACCTTTGCAGGAATATTGTGGTAATTTGCTGCAATACTCTTATGGAAATAGCTGATCCAGTGAGCAGAGAATAATAACCTAAAAGGCACAGGATGCCTGATCTCTGCCATGCCTCTGACTTGCCCCTGAGGGATGTTGAACAGCTGGACACCTGCAGGTGTCTGAAGACCCACTGCAGCTTTTAAAGAGAGTAATATATGCTCCTCTGAAAATACCTCTCCTCCCTCAATCAAGACACTCGGTTGCCATCATAAGTGATAACATCCCTTCCCTACTCTCACACTGCACCACCTCAGTAATTTTTGTATCTTCAACAACTGAACTTTTTGCTAGTATTTTATCCATTTTTTGAGACAAAACCCAGCAATCATAGTTGTTATTTTACAAATGTACCTATGGACATGGATTTCTTTGGATTTTTTACTCACAGATCTGCTTGTTCATAGATCACATGGTCAAGATCCATGGGTTTAAATAAATAAATAAAATTAATTAAAAAGCCAAAACCAAAAAACCACAATACTATAAGCTCTAATATCCAAACCAAGAATTCCACAACAAATTCAGAACTGTAACAGCAGCAGCCAAGAGACTGGTATGCAAAAGGCATACCACAGGGAGAGGTTTCAAAGCAGCTACAAAAAATAAAAACTCAAATAACTGTAAAACTTCAATTCTATTTTACAAAGTCAAATAACAGCATTTATGAAAAAATAGCATATGTTCTTACCGACTTGTTCAGATTGCATACTTTGGGCATTTATATCCTTATATATTTCTTCACAACATACTGTTACACCCAACATCTCTTCTGCGTATTCCAAAAATCCACTAGAAACAAACAGGACAAACATATAAACTTACAGTTTTGTCTGTTGTTGAAAGACAAATGAATGTTTTCTGATACTACTTTCCTGACAAGAAGTCTGGGATAGAGTCTCAGTTTGGCTTTATTTTAAATAAAGGCTTTGCTTCTCTCAATTTTATGATTTGTATTAAACTTCAGATATTTAATACTTGCAACCCATTTTCTCAGGAACTTTGTCCCCAGCAATTCTAGTGATAACTTAATGACAATAAAATTATCTTGAGCACTGCGAGAGAAGGTGGAAATTCATGGCCAATTCAAGAAAATAGGGTGTTATCAAATGTATAGTTTAGCCTCCATCTACCAAATAGCTTAAAGACTTCTGAATGACAAGCAAGAAGCTGTGATTTAGCATAAAAGACTGGTGTTTCATTCATACCATGCAGAATCTTATATGAACAGAAATATCCACCAGTAAAAAGCTCATCAATTGTGTCCCATACTAATAGAACACGGTACCTTACTAAGCAAAGTAATTTAAATAAAAACTTTTAGGAATGAGATGAAATATTAAATAAAGATTTAATTTCCCAAACAGTAGGTATGCTTTTTCAAAAGTGAGTGGCTACAAAAACATGGATTAGTAATAAAGAAAGAAAAAAGAAAGAAAAGCGAGTAGGCCGCTGCTTGAAGATGAACTATATACTTTGGAAATAGAAGATTAAATATATACTTTGGATTTCAAACTACGTATCTATTTCAAACCCTGCAGCAACTTTACTTACTGCAAAACATTTTAGTGCATATTAGTGTAATATTTACACACTTTTCAAAGCACCATCTGTCTTATGAAGGTCTGATGCAATCAGATATACACACAATCATGTATTACATCTATATCAAAATGAAAACTGCTGCCCATTGATCAATGTAAACCAACTATAAAATATATTCTTCTGTAAAATGGAAGTGCTTTCTTTCCTAAATAAGGAAATATAGGAATTTAATTAAGCCAAAAATGGAAGTGTCCCAGCACAGAACGTTGTACCTACACCACTCACAGAGCTGACTGATCCCTCGGATACTCTGCCGTGGGGCCTTTCATGGTGAGCATTTTCTTTTTTCTACATGCCATCAGAAACCATTTTCAAAAGGCTTTTTTGAAGTTCCAGCTTGCTTGAGAGCAACGAATCTTCAGAGAAGAGGACTGCAATCATGTTCTACAGCATATCCTGTCTTTGAAAGCTCTTTCTGCACGGGGAAAAAAAAAAAAAAGAGGTATAGCTTACTTGTTTATAGGAAGGCATGTTTGTTCCAGGTACCACACAATTCTATTGCCTATGGAGAACAGTTTTTCCTTTGACTGACATCTGATGTGATCATCTACAAGTGCTTTTTTTCCACCCTAACACTGAGAGTCAATATGTAAAACAAATGACAAAACCCTTTGCTTTCTTATAATCCCAATACAGTTTACAGTTTAGTCCACTCATTCATATCTCATAGCTGTAGTAACCTTCCCCACAGCACCAACTGAGAAATGCCATCTGTCATCCAGAGTGACAAACCATTCTTTAAACATATTTATTATTAACAAGTAACATCGTACACATTTTTCAAAGCATGGTCACTCTATATATCTTACTCAGTTGAGTTCATACTTCTTTATCAATTACTCTTGTACTAGACATTGCATGACAAGTAGAAGATGAATGGAAGCCAAATTCTATAAGCTAGACACAGCACAATACCCTGATGAATACATAGAGAAAGATAAAGACATTATTTACTTCAGAAGTTAACAGTAAAATTAGAGTAACATAGCAGAATAGCCACGTGCCCTGAACACACCTTTAATACAAGCCAGCTGTGGCATCCTTCCGGAACTCAGTGGATTGCTTTCCAGAATAATTTATATTCACTGCGAGTTCAAATGCTTCTTATAGGGCTGTATTGCTACAGGATATACTTGAAGTGAAGCCTTTATAATCTCAGAATTAAGTTTTTAAAAAAGCATGGTTTTGTCAGAAATAAATTATAACATGAATTGAAAGTTTAGTCCTAGGATGTTACAGTACCTCTAAGACATTAGAAAGACATTAAATGACACTCTAGGAACACAGGTCTACTACAGAAAGGTTCTGTGTTTTCTTTTTTTTAATCACATTAAAGCCTCATGGCATCCCTCAAATTGGGATTTTAGAACTCAATTTTTTGTTATACTATTACATAGTAGTCATGGAAACCCACATACAGGCATATTAATCAAGAAACTTTGCACTATGACCAAGTCATTCACTGAGAATTCGTGCTCATGTATGGTGTTTGAATTCCCAAAATATGGATTCATCCAGCTTGAAAGGCAGGGCTGAGCCAAAGTATCACTTCTTGCCTTTAAGCACATACGTGTTTAACTGTTTTACTGAAATCCTATATTCTTGGTCTCAGTGGACTACCACAAGAAAAACAGATGTATTTAAGAGTAAGAAAAGTCTCAACAACTCAAAAGAATTTGCTCTTTCGTCTCCTTAGTCGCTAGGAACATTGTCTTGTTAATTACTAATGTTGCTATGCACCCTGTAGTCTTTAAATAAGTGATTTCCATACCTATTATACAAAAGAACATGGTGGGAATGAGATTACTGATGAAGCAACAGCAGTTTAAAACAAAAGAATTCCTGAAAAGAAGGCATTTAAATCTTCTGGAAGGTTACCCAGATGTAATACAGTGAACATTGTCAGAATCCAATGTTTGTAAGATAAAATAATGGAAATAAAGATAATTATTGATTCTGTCCACAAAATAAGCACTTACACTCATCTACAACCCACAATCTTCAGTGGGAACACTGCCAGACACAGAGTGATAACATGAATTCTGGGTTTGATAGGACAGAGCATTTCTATTCTTTTGAGGATGCACAGACACAAAGGGTAGGAAAGATTTTGGGGAGAGAGGGCAGAAGGGAAGTCCAGATGACACTGGGTGTAGGGGAATAATCAAAATGACCAAAAAAATTTCTCTGCCAAGTCATCTGTTTTTATTACACAACTACCATATTTAGAAATGAGCTTAAAATCTTTCCCACCTATTTCAAATACGCCCTTTAAGCCTGTCCAATTGCTTAGAGCCTACTCAGGATGGCAAAATTAACTTCATGTACACATAAAATTAGAGGGATGGCATCTTTCTTTAGTACAGTGAGGTCCAGCTGATATTTGGCAGTCTGGCTGCCACCCAACTGTTTTCCATTTCCAGTCCAGGACACGACACCGGCACAGCTGTGGGTCTCACTCCTACCCAGCTCTATGCACCGTATAGCTGCTTCTACCACCTCCATCAGCACCCTCTAGCACTCTCCCACCACTGAGTCCTGCTAATTTCAGGTTTAAAACAAGTTCCACTCATGGTGTCTTAAGGAAGAAGGCCTAAACAGCCTGTCAGTAAGATATGATCGGGTCCAGCTAGATATTTGAATAAGTGCTAGCCTTCCCTTCCACTTATTCCACCTTTAGCACCTCAACAGCACGCTGACATCTTTCAGCTTATATGCAAAAGACGGCAACACAGTGATTGATTAGCATTAGTATTACCCTGGGAAGCTATTTTAGGATGTGCTCCCAAACAAGCACATTGTCATTCATCTGAAAGTCAAGAGCAAATGTTATTAGCATACTTTAGAGGCACTATTTCCTTGCTGTTACAGGCTCTCCAAAACTTATAACACTATTCAGTTAGGACTTTGAGGAAGTTTGATATAGAAGTGACTGTTAAAGCATATTTCTCTCTTGTTATTCCAGACAACAACCCAATACTTTGTGATATGAGGACAGAAGTACCATCTTCTCCGAAACATTAAACCTCTACATCAAAATATTCACACATAGACTCCTAAATGGTTGTTAAAGCCTGATTTAATAAGAAACAGAAAAAAAAAAATAATGACCTTGTTCTGAATTGTTAAGTACAAATTTTTATTGTACTTCCAACTTCTCATGGAAGTATGTTGTGGCACACAAGTGATGAAAGCACAAGGTTTTTAACTGATGTTTTTAAAATGAAGATGAAGCAATAGTTGAGCAAAAGAGATGGACAGTGTTGGTTTACAAACAGGAAGAAATAACTGAAAATTCAGCTCATAGGAACAAGCTTTGTTTTGAAAAGCCACGTTGTCTCCACTGGAGACACTTAGTACGCCAAGCACCCGTCATTGCTTGAGCACATGAGATAAGTTGCATCCATACACAAAGCATTTATAATAGTATTCCTGCACTCCAGGAGAAAAGCTGAAGTACTTTGTACTTTCTGTTAAGCCAAATGCCAGTGTAGTAAACATCACTTGTGTCAGCATAATTCCTACAGTTCTCGCTTCCCAAAATACTCGCTGTCTTTTGAAAAATCCTAGAAAAATCTTACGGAATGGGCACCATGTCAGTCAGATACTGTGGCCAACACTAACTGCATAGCTAGCATGAAACTCTGTCCTGCATCTTGCCCACGTTGTGCAAGCCACGACAGCCTGTCTGGCTAACCTGAGCAGCTGATAGCAGCACTCATTCTAACTCCTGCAGTAGTTTTGACAGAACAGCTCTGCAAGAGGGAAAGGGAAGCTAGATTAAGATCTAGGTGTAACTGTAGACAGAAAGCGCTACACCGAAACACTATCATCCAGCACAAGTCTTATTACAGTGGCAAGAACAGATTTCAGAGGAGAGTGTACATTTAGGTGGCAAAAAAAACCCTGTTTATACAAGTATTTCACTGTTATGACTATTTATTTTGCCATTTTCTTCAAAGTACAAGTTGTGTCTTGCATGTATGTTCAGTGCATTCAGTATCTTATGCCACTTTACCATCGCAAGGTGATACACACTGTGTAATAATCTACTACATAACACTGCCTTCCTACGCTTGTGGTACAATACAAGGGGTAAGCACAGCATGCACCTCTTTATGTGCATTTCCATCTTCAGTGAACAAACCCTTTACCACGTTCATTTTAATTTTTCTGAAAGATTAATGTAGTCACATATTGTATGAAAGACTGTCTAAAATTAAAGCACTACACTTACTAAACTGCCTTGCATGATAAGAAAATCTCCATGGTGACAGGACCCGCCCCCCTTGCAATATTATAGCTAGGCATTAAATTTAGCACTTCTTATAATTTGACAGCCATTTAAGCAACAATAAAATATACAAATATATGTACCTATTACATATGGGGGAGGCAGGCACAGTCACGCATGCTACGGAGCTTCACCTACACTCTACAAATCCTTTCATTTTGCTACCCGCTCAGTTCGTTTCATTACTGGTGTCCCAGTAAGCCTGAAAAACACTAAGTTCGTAAATACTACCAAACTCTGTTCGGTTTTGAACAGGATAAAACCACTCTGTAATGCCAAGGGAGAACTTCACTTAGTGGTGTTCGCTCAAAATGCTCAAACAGCTCAGCTCTCATAGCCAGAGTTTCTCAAGGACAGAGCCAAATTATTTCTGCCCAGCTTCACATTTCATAAGAACTTTGTTTTATAGTCCCAATTTAAACATGGTTATATTTGGTGTTTGGCTGGATGTACCCCACTGAAAATTGAGTTTTGATTTACCATAATCGTTTTAAACTAAGCACAACACTAAATGCAACCTGTGGTTCAGACGCAGATGGATTAAGTGTGATACCGCATCAGCTAGTAATGTGATGTTAAGCCTAAATTTAAATTTCCATGTTGATACTTTAAACACATTCATTTCTCCATGCACACAAAATCATATACACAGCTACTTTTGACTTTTTCTTGCCATCACAATCAATCCTGAACTTCAGCAGAAAAGCAAGCAACTTGTTCAGGAAAGATTACCATTTCTAAGCAGCACAAAGTACATGTTCTTCAGTTGGCAGTTAAAAAGAAATAAATTCTATGATTCGCACTAAAAGTGTAAGCTTCTAAGTTGCCAACTGTCTTTCAGTTTTCAATAATCCTACTTAATATTTGGGTTTGTTTTGGGTTTTTTAAATGCTTATTGTTCCTTAGAGGAATAAAATTCCTTTTGCCGTATTGTCATAAATACTGTATAGATACTTAAAATTATACCACTCCGCTCTGCCAAATGGAAATCCTAAGAGTTGTAAGTGTGTTTACTGAGATTACAAAAAACAGGAAGTACCTCACCATCTTAAGCTGATATTATAAGCACAGAAATGCCTCACATCATGAGAAGTCCAGACACTAGATTCAAGATCAGCGTCTCCTACCCTTTGCGTTGAAGAGCCCCGGTCATGAGTCAATCTTGGCTTCTGTTGGCTTTGCACTGAACAAAACAAATATCATCCTTGTCCTAAAGATCACACAATCTGCATTTCATCCTCATTCTCAATCTCCTAAAAACCAGCTGTCAAAAATTCACAATTGACATTGCTATTTTTTAATCAGTTCTTCATTTGTCCCCACCTCATGATTCAAATAGAACCACACAAATTAGCAGCTCCCTACATTGCAGCATAGCTGTCATGATTAAGACACGGTTTTGAAGGGCAAAGGGATTGAAGTTCCAAATTCCCTGCTTCACAAAAATAACTTTTATGATGATTTGTTTCAAAGATACAGTTAAAAGTAGAGTATGGAATCTTGAATCCTCAAACGCATTTATACATCTTCAACCCTCAACCTGACCATAACTATAATTAATCTTTCTATATTCAGAATTAATTCCCTATGTTCTGTGTGTCTATTAAAGCTTGTCTTTAGTTTTATATATTATACTTGCCTCCTTCTCAAAGTGGGGAGATTTATTATGCTCACTTGTTGAAAGACTTTCATTGTTCAGGCTATTAGTTTGATTCATCTTCAAGTTTTTAAAGGTCAGCTGCAAACCCACAAACAGCTTGACAAACAACCAACCTTTGTAGATGAATATCAAATTTACGTGATATTATATCATTCTCATACTCTTGTAATTTGCAGCAATCTAGTTCATGACATGTCATTTAAAGATATGTAGGTCCTGAATTATTCATGGCATCACACCACCAATAAATTGTTCAGAACTATCCTCCTTCTTTTGATACCTGCTCCCATGTAAATTATTCCAATTTCAAATAATCTATTCAGAATTTAAACTGATAACCAAGATCACATCTGAATTTAAGTGTTTATTTCTCAATTACATAATTTCCAATAAAGTAGTTCAGCAAAAGTTACTCAATCTAAGTTATCTATATATGGACCATGTAGCATAAGTTAGCTATATACTGATGATGTTTTGTTAAGATCTGGAAGAAATGAGTGCAGCATTACTGCAGCATTATAGTGGATAAAACTGCCTTTTACATTTGTGTGTGTACACACCTACACACCCTAAAAGACACTATTTTCTGGACATTTAACATAACTGTTGGGCTCTTGGTACATCTGTTGATTAGCAGATCATCTCAAGAAAACCTGGTGTCAAAGACCACATGAGAATTTTCACCCTACATTTCATAAAAATTGAAGTTTAATTTAGGAAGAAAGTGATGTAACAATGATGAAAAAGGTGGCCCCAAACCAGGTCTGCATCTCTGATCCCAACATGAGTCATTTGCTCTACCTTGAGTACTCTACAATAATTCGTTCTACATTTACAAGCATTTTCAATAGGAAAGCAACAATCTTTTCTCTATATATGTCGCCTGAGAAAAAGAAACACAGAACAAGATATTACTTCTTTGATATAAGGCACATGGAGGACAGGGAGGTGATTTGAGACAGCCAGCATGGCTTCACTAAGGGCAAGTCCTGCCTGACCAACTTATGATGGAGTGACCAAATCAGTGGACAAGGGAAAACCTACCAATGACATCTATCTGGACTTCTGCAAGGCCTTTGACACAAGTACCCCACAACAACCTTCCCTCTAAATTGGAAAGAGATGGATTTGACGGGTGGACTGTTCAGTGGATGAGGAATTGGTTGGATGGTCACATCCAGAGGGTAGTGGTCAATGGCTCAATATCCAGATGGAGATCAGTGATGAGTGGTGTCCCTCAGGGGTCCGTACTGGGACCAGTACTCTTTAACATCTTCATCAGTCACGTAGCAGGATTGAGTGCACCCTCAGCAAGTTTGCAGACAACACCAAGCTGAGTGGTGTAGTTGACATGTCTGAGGGATGGGATGACATCCAGAGGGACCTGGACAATCTCAAGGAATGGGCCCATGTGAACATCATGAGGTTCAATAAGGCCAAGTGCAGGGGCCAGCACCTGGGTTGGGGCAACAGCCAGCCAGTATCAATACAGACTGGGGTGTGAAGAGATTGAGAGTAACCCTTGGGGGTACTGGTAGATGAAAAGCTGGACATGAGCCAGCAATGTGCGTTTGTAGCCCAGAAGACCAACCATATTGTGGGCTCCATCCAAAGAAGCGTGTCCAGCAGGTCAAGGGAGAGGATTCTGCTCCTCTACTCCACTCTTGTGAGACCCCACCTGGAGTCCTGCATCCAGCTATGGAGCCCCCAACATAAGAAGGACATGGACCTGCTGGAGAGGGTCCAGAGGAGGGCCACACAAATGATCAGAGGGATGGAACACCTCTCCTGTGAGAAAGGCTGAGAGAGTTGGGGTTGTTCAGCCTGGAGAAGAGAAGGCTCCAGGGAGACCTTATTGCAGCCTGCCAGTACTTCAAGGGGGCTTTTAAGAAAAACAGGGACAGACATTTTAGCAGGGCCTGTTGCAATAGGACAGAGGGTAATGGTTGTAAACTAAGAGGGTAGATATAAGGAAGAAATTTTTCACAATGAAGGTAGTGAAACAACCCAAGTTACCCAGAGACATGGTAGATGCCCCATCCCTGGAAACATTCCAGGTCAGGTTGGATGGGGCTCTGAGCATCCCGATGTAGTTGAAGATGCCCCTGCTCATTGCAGGGGACTTGGATTAGATGGCGTTTAAAGGTGCTTTCCAACCCAAACTATTCTATGATTCTATGATAGGTGTAGTGGCAGAAGTCATAGAATACATATATACGTGCTTGCTAGAGGCCCCAGGTAATAGTAAATGGAAATTACTCATTTAAACATACCTTTACCTCTTCCATGATAATGGAGTCAGTTGAACTGATATTCAGGATGTTTACAATTAACAATTTATTCATTGTTACTACTTTTTTAAAAAATGACGGGCCTCACATCTGTACAGTGATTAGTATTTCTCATAGTATTTTCTTTTTGTTTTCAGAAGTCACTTGACTAGTTTCTCAGCATTGCTGAATGGATTATTGATCTCATTTATTGTACACTTGTGTTGACATTGATCACTTCAGAATCCTTTGAGGCTGCTGTATTTCTTCAGTATAAAATTGATTTCTTAGATATTGCAGTGTCAAAAATAATCATGAAAATGCTTGAAATATCCACAAAAGTTCTGTGAGCAACAACATCAGAATGGTTTTTGGAAGTCACATAACAGAAATAAGTGCATGAGCAACACTGACCTCTATCCAATGAACATTTCAAACACTAAAATAAGTCACAGTGGAAAATATATCACAATAAACAACACCTTTCAACTGTCCTTCACATTGCCTTTATATGAAACAACTCACTCCTTCCAAAAGAAACATCACTATGGAATTTCCTTGAAGGTTCATTAAAACCATTGCACATGTCATTGACCTTCTCATAGGTTTCTAAGTACTTGCAGGTGCTCTCTCACATCCCCAAAAG
This sequence comes from Phaethon lepturus, assembly GCF_000687285.1. Taxonomy (NCBI): domain Eukaryota; kingdom Metazoa; phylum Chordata; class Aves; order Phaethontiformes; family Phaethontidae; genus Phaethon; species Phaethon lepturus. The sequence continues at coordinate 99,432 of NW_010564138.1, forward strand.
CTAGGCTGTTATGAACCGAAAGGGAGAGGGGTCAGAGAAAGGAATACAACACATGATACTACTGTAGCACATGTGCCATTATTTGTGGGGAAGCCTACGTAGCGCAGAGAAATTGATTTCCATCCCACTCTTGCATCTCTCGGGATCATACAGATGACTTGAATTTATAAATTTACTAATGCACATTATCTTGTGTCTCCCCTTTTAAATTGTATGTTTTAACCCTACTCATTTTGAAGCAATCCTGGCATATAATTTCCACGCATGGTAACTGCATAGCAGTTTTTATGGAAAGCAGGAACTTGTTCTCATTTGCACCAAGAGTATTTCATAACAAAAAAGATAATCTCAAAGTTCTTTAATTTCATTCACAGCAAGCATTAGCTTCTAAAATTGATTAAGTTTATAGGAAATACATGGCACTGACACTTCTTACCCTGGTACTCCAAATTGCTTCAGTCAATATTAATTAAAAATAATAATTATAATGTAGTGTCATTATTTGATTGTGACAAACAGATTTGTCAGTTTTGTGAATGTCAGAAAGTGACCAACTTACTCAACATTATGAAGCTAGCACTGATCTCAGTTATAGGCAAAGATTACAGCGACACATGGAACCCCTGGTCTAGCTATTAGATGATGTCTTTAATACCTGGTAACAAGATGCTAAAGTTGAGCTGGGGCTTCTAAAAGATGTCACTTGCTTTCAGTTTTCTTTCACCATAAACTCCAATCACAGAACAGCTGACAGTCAAAAACAGAGATATAAAGGTACCAAAAAAAAGCGATGCCATTAAAGACATAAAGGTACCTGTGATTCTAATTTTCATTAACTTGGTAGGCTTCCCACATGGAATATCTATCTGTAACTCCAGCTTGTAAGGAAATCGGCCTCTCATGGGAGACACAGCATGGCACAGGAGCCAAAAGAGCAAGAAGCACCTGAATTAGCCTTCAAGGCAAAATGTAACATTTTCAGAAATTAAAAGTTTGGGGTTGTGATATTATTTGTTTTATTCTTTTGCAGTAAGGAGTCAAAAATAGAGAAAAGTGGACAAAAGGACACATTTTCGAATAACCTCTTCGGGTATGTCAGCTGGTTAAGGATACTCTTATTCTTCCTTTACTACAGGAGAAACACCTTGAATTGTCCTTTCAAATCTAGTAAATGTTGGCAGAATACTCTTGGCTAGGTACTAAGGTTATTAATGATAAAAATGTATCCTGAGGCTCAGGCAAGTATGTGCATATATTTCAAGCTTACTGCTGTTACAGAAATTGGCAGCCCTGAGATCCAGCTGAATAAAAACTATCACTCTCCTCCAGTTCTCTCATTACTAGATTCTCCAGTTCCATTCCTTCAAGTCTTTTAAGCCATCTGTTCTCAACACAACATTTTGATATGGTCCTTTGACAGGCTACCAGCATTATTATTCTTAATTGCCCCATATACCCCTCCCTTCTCCCTTAAAAAAAAAAAAATCTCAGAAACGCAAAGAACACAACTTTAAGGAAAGAGGTCACCTTGGAGCTCCGTACAGAAAAAGAAGCCGTTTCTGGAAAGACCCATTATACTATTTGTTTGCAAATGGCTGCCACACCACTGTCCTACCTGCTGTTCCATTTCCACATCCCGATTTTTATTTTTTTTTTTTTTCCCCCAACAGCAGCAGAACTAATAGAGCGCACACTCCTGGCTCAGGCACAAGCAAGTTATCATGATCTTAATGGGTTACACTGCCAAGCTGAAGTAGCCACCTGCCTGCATGCTTTCAGCCCACTTCAATTATGAGATAACACAATTTAGCTTAATCTTCAACGTAAGAGCTAAATGTGAGATAACATGACTTAGCTCAAATCTGAAACTAAACTGCATTATCTCTCAATTTAACAGGCAAAGCATGCACCCAACTAATGGATAGCAAAGGTTAGCTGAAGGGAGGAAACTTGTTAAGCCATTACAACTCAATCATACTAATGAAAGGTTTAATCCAATGTGCTTTGCAGCATATCTGCAGCTGTAGGTACAGTTAAGGATGCATTCATGAACAGTTACTCCAGCTCAGACAAGGCACAATAATTCATAAAGCTGCATAGTTCATTCGTGATGCTTGATAGATCACGTAACATTCATACACACAAACCACCCAGATTTTGTTCTAGAATAAGTCAAACAAACTTGAACAAACACGTACAGCATTCAACCACAAACAATGCTCCTTTTTCGAGGAAGCTACTATCTATGGTTAGCAGACCTGTATCTAGCTTGCAGAAGATTTATTTAGTCTTCAGATCTGGGGATCCTGTTTACAGAGCAAACAAAAATGAAAACCACATCCAGTTTTACTGTACTTAGTACATGGTTCCAGAGTCACATCCAGTGTTCAGTAAGATTGTGGTGGATCTCCATCACATGTTGAGACCACACAATAATTGGCTACATCTGAAAGATATGGATGACTATCAAATTATGAAAAGACAGTGGTACCTGTAAAAAATTACTTTTTATTTTGCATATATCCATACTTAATAAATTTGTGCCTCAGCACACAATGATGTGAAACACACTTTGTTCTGTGCAAAATAATCCTTCAAGAGTTTTTAATCCTAAAAATATATATCTTAAAAAACATAACAAAAAAGCAGCTCCTCTAGTATTAAGCTGCTGTGCCTGAGAAACAATTATGTTCCTTTCAAAGGGTTGTTATTTGCTCAGATACATTCTCCATACTTACACACATGAAACTTTCCAATAATATTACATTTATCTTGTTGCAATGAAAAATACCACAACCTATTCTAGCTTTCCGGTTGCTTAATAATATGGCAAGACTTACTTTATTTTTAAATAAATGGTAATATTCTTGACCAAGCTTACCCCGTGCTTACTCTGCAGACTTCAGCACAGGTACAACAAAGATAAGTCTAGATCATTATGCCAAAGTGATTCACAGCCAAATTATGATGAATTATCAGGCAACAGGAGTTAAAAAAAAAGCGCCAAGGCTCCTGTTCAGAATGGACACTAATAAGGCTAGAAACCACCAAGACAAGCTACTACACTTGCACAAAACTCCACTGATTGAGGATCTAGAAAAGCACATAAGATAATGCATCTTTGTACTACTATCTTTCCATAAGAACATGTAGCTACAATTGACAGGGTAGCATTAGCTTCACAAAACAAAAAAAGTGTTTAAAAAAAAAAAAAACAAACACAGAAAAAAAACCAACCCCACCCCAAACTTAAATGTGTATGGATAACCAAGAACATTCCCTCTTCCACCAGGGGATGTTTACTTTAGTCAACTGTTTTCATTCTGATTTTGAATTAAAAATACGTGCAACTGCACCAACTTTTTAATGTCACTTATTCTAATCCGCTGATTCTTGTTGGACCAAAACACATTTTCTTAGCACTAGAGTGAAACAGCTACCTGAATTTTTTTTTGTACTCATGATGGTCAGCACAAGCTATTCTGCCATTCCTCTTCCATCATGTATAATTTTACCTTAAAAACCAAAATTCTACATCTTTAATTACAACTTTATTCCATTGCTTCCTCTTTATCCTTTCAGTTATAACTTAAATGGTATAGTGCAAATCTCTTAGCAAAAGCAGTACTTTCCTTCCTGTTTTCCCAAGTACTTTCTTTCTGCATAAAACATAAAAGTTCTGGAATCAGCTCACTAAGCACTCCTAACAATTAAAACATAACAAATGAAAACTGTGCAAAGCAAGATGCAGTTATAGAGTAATCATTCAGTATTAGTAGCGTGTATGAAATTACAAGCAGGCTTTTGTGTTATTTATTCTTTTATTTACACAACATAGCAGGGAACTTGTATGCTGTATTGTTCCATATCATAAAATTTAAAGTTACAGCCTCCATTTCTCATATTAATCACCCAATTAAGAGCTCTCAGGCTGGCTCAATATTACCTGTTGTACAATGAAGAGCATTCTGTTTCGTATTGGGTTCAGCACTGGAAACAGCACTTGGGCAACTGCATGGGCAAGGATAGCTGCTTTGGTTTTGAAATGAAAGCAGCCCCCAGTGAGGACAAGAATATATCATGCAATTTCAGGACATTTTTCAGCTAGTTGGGAACACACCCAGTGGCAATTTTTTCTCCCCAGTGGGTATGAAAACACTTCCATGCCCAGCATTAATTGTAAACCTTTAAGTCTGACATTATGTAGTACATCTAGACTTTTCCAGTTAATTGATTAAAACTCTGCTGCGACGAGCGAGGGAAGACAAGCAGTCGACTCAATATGAGTGATAAAGCAAGCTTCAACTTTATTGCAAAACCCTACACATATTTATACACTGTATTCTACCTTATGCATACTTGTCTTACAATCATTGGCTTAGCTCTAAAGGTTACATTATCATACTCCTCCCACTTGCGGTTACTGCTACGTGGTCCGGGTTCCATCCTGTTTTCCTTACTTCTTCTTAGCTGTTTATCACAGCTCCTTCTCCTCAAGGCCGAGCCGTGCAGATATCCAGCTGTTTACCAGCTTCTCAGTGCCACAGCTCCTTCTCCTTAAGGTCGAGCTGTGCAGAGTGATCCCAACACTCTACCACTTGTCTACATGACTACCTCCTCTTTGCCTAACAATGTGAAAGATTTTACAATGTGGTACTCCTCCCAAAGCTGAAAGCTTAGTCTAAGTAATGAGTAGCATTCATCACAGTCCAGCAGGGACAGTCAAGTTTCAGAAAATTGAACCAATTTAAGTTTGTTTAATGAACATTTCTGGTGAACATGAGTGATTTTCTTCTTAGATACAAGATCATCAGGTATGAGCATCCTGATGATATACACGTTACCAAGAGAGGTCTTTTTCTGTGAGACTTCCTCAATTAACTCAAGGGAGGTGGAAAAAAGCAGCCCTCAAATATAGTTGTCATATACCAAATGCATTTGCATAATTTATAATTTTAATATACAACAATTGGCCAAATTAAGTTCCATCTTGTCAAAAATCATTTTGGCTTACAAAAGCATGGCTGAGTTTGGGATAAGAGAACAGCTACATTTCTTATTGAATGCTCCATCCAGAATGGATGCCCTGGCGGGAGCAGCACTAGCTTGGGATTCAGTAAAGTCATTAAAATAGACCACACATCTCACAGTTTATAAACACCCAACTTCCATCTCAAAGACCACGTCTTTGTAATGACTGTCTACTTCTTCCTCTTATATACTGCACAAGTTTTATGGGATTTACTAGTAAATTTGTGTTTCTTCTTGATTCTGTTTCTATACACAGCAACGCATTTGCTCCCAAAGAAGCTTTACAGAGTATTCGCTGTAACCAAAGCTTAAAAGTATATATGAACAGAGCAGGGAGGGGTAGGGAACCCTCTTAAACACATCCCAGACAAGGACCATCTTTATCCCTTAAATGTTTAACACCCAATACCCTACAACACAGTAGCTTTCAGAAAAGTGCCTTCTATCCCAAAACAAAATCTTCAAGGTATGTTCATGCATCTGTATACGTACCTTCACAGGCACTATGAAGACTTTCAAAATGCAACCTTTTAAATCTATATCACAGGTTGGAGAACATGTGGCTTGATCTTTCCAAATATGTGATTACCCAAATTCTTTAGTGAGACCTGCTGGATGCTCAACAATATAGTGAAGGAAAGCAAGTCAGCCAGCTCCAACACCTGAATGCAAATTAAAGTCAGAATTTGAAGGTAGTCATAACAGTTACATATCAAGGTCTCTTAAATCCTGTCAAGTTCAGTAGCCATTAAAAAAGAAACCATCTTATACACAGTTAAGACTAATAAAACAAAGCAGAGGATTCCAAAGGACAAAATACAGCACAGAATACATATTCCTTCTGTGATGGAGTGACCACATCAGGGGACAGGGGAAGAGTTACCGATGTCATCTATCTGGACTTCTGCAAGGCCTTTGACACAAGTCCCCCACAACAACCTTCCCTCTAAATTGGAGACAGATGGATTTGATGGGTGGACTGTTCAGTGGATGAGGAATTGGTTGGATGCTCACGCCCAGAGGGTAGTGGTCAATGGTTCTGTAGTGGTCAACGGTTCAATACCCAGATGGAGATCGGTGATGAGTGGTGTCCCTCAGGAGTCCGTACTGGGACCAGTACTCTTTAATACCTTCATCAGTGACATAGACAGAGGGATTGAGTGCACCCTCAGCAAGTTTGCAGACAACACCAAGCTGAGTGGTGTAGTTGACATGTCTGAGGGATGGGATGCCATCCAGGGAGACCTGGACAAGCTCAAGGAACGGGCCCATGTGAACATCATAAGGTTCAATAAGGCCAAGTACAGGGGCCAGCACCTGGGTTGGGGCAACAGCCAGTATCAGTGGGGGATGAAGTGATTGAGAACAGCCCTGCCAAGAAGGACTTGTGGGTACTGGTGGATGAAAAGCTGGACATGAGCCAGCAATGGGCCCTCACAGCCCAGAAGGCCAACTGCACCGTGGTCTGCATCCAAAGCAGCATGTCCAGCAGGTCAAGGGAGGTGATTCTGCCCCTCTGCTCTGCTCTGGGGAGACCCCACCTGGAGTCCCGAGGAGGGCCACCAAAATGACCAGAGGGATGGAGCTCCACTGTTGTGAGGACAGGCTGCAAGAGTTGAGGTTGTTCAGCCTGGAGAAGAGAAAGCTCCAAGGAGACCTTATTGTGGCCTTGCAGTACTTAAAGGGGGCTTTTAAGAAAAACAGCTCCACTGTTGTGAGGACAGGCTGCAAGAGTTGAGGTTGTTCAGCCTGGAGAAGAGAAAGCTCCAAGGAGACCTTATTGTGGCCTTGCAGTACTTAAAGGGGGCTTTTAAGAAAAACAGGGATGGACATTTTAGCAGGACCTGTTGCGATAGGACAAGGGGCAATGGTTTTAAAGTAAAAGAGGGCAGATTTAGACTAGATCCAAGGAAGAAATTTTTCCCAGTGAGGGTGGTGAAACACTGGCACAGAGTGTTTGTGGTAGTATATGCCCCATCCCTAGAAATCTTCCAGGTCAGGTTGGATGGGGCTCTGAGCAACCTGACCTAGTTGAAGATGTCCCTGCTCACTGCAGGGGAGTTGGACCAGATGACCTTTATAGGTCCCTTCCAACCCAAACTATTCTATGATTCTATAGCATATGGATTGGACTACAACACTTGTTTTGTTAGCCTTAAAAGAAAGAGAAGCACAACTGGCGTAATCCAAGCCTAACAATTCTTTGACTATCTTCCAGAGAATTGACTATGAAATGCAGCATGCAATCAATATATGCTGCTATACAGCAGAAGCAATCGCAGTAAGAGCCAAAGTACTTTCACAAAAGGTAAAACTTTGGTGCAAAGTTTACATGGGAATGCTGTGCAAGTAGAATGTGGTAACAGGGATTCAGCAATAGCATCCATGAAAGGAAGTTTGCAGCAAATCTAGAAACTAATCCTCACGCTCTTAAAAATTAAAACAATGCCTCCCAGTTCCAAAACATTTTTAAAAGCACTAAAAATACTTGAACACACTAAAGACTAGTTCTGCTTCAATTGTCCAAAAGTCAGAACCCAGGTCAAGTTTACCGCAGTGCTGTCTTACAGAAAAATTAAGGGATAACATGGATTGTATTACCCCTTAAAGATCTTCCAGTCCCTTTTAATTGAGGAAAAGATGCAAAGTTCCTTAAATAATTAACACATTTATTGGCTTTTCAACTATAAGACACCCAACATTATTCTTTCAGAATGCCTTTTCAATTAAATCCATCATGCCAAATAAGTCACATTAGTAAGACAGCTCTACCAAATGATCAAAGACATACTTAATGATGACATTTAAAGATGATTTCACTTGAAAACACTTGTCACATTCCATTTGTTGTCTACAGATGATTTCCACATCAGGTGTCCTCAGCTTTCAAGTGTAATTACTTTTCCCTTACTGCTAATAACAATAAGCTACCAAATTCTAACTAAATCTAAAGTATATCTTCTACTAGATTTAGAAGACAAAGACATGTAACAATTAAGGCCTTGAAAAATAATACAGCAGCTTGTTTTTTCAAATTATAGCTCTTTGCTAGATAGGACACCCTTATTTAGGAAATTTACAGTGGAAGAGCTTTACAGAAGGCAAAAAATTTACTTTGTCCTTTAAGTCAAGTAAACTGACAATGCAAAATTTTAGTTTCACACCTGAATGGGGTTGTTTATCCATTCTATATGATATCCTACAAAATCAGACAAGTTAAAATATATACATACACCAGTCACCCTTTTAGCCAGGGCTAAAGAGATCTAGGACTGTTCCCAAAAGCACAGCAAGGTACAGCGTAGATTTAAAAAGTGAGATTCTCTCAGTTGAGCCAGAGCTAGCCATCTAAAAACTGATCACAGAATATGACACACATTTGCCAATACTTTGCAAATATTACACAATATCCATACATTTTACGCACCTAGCTTTTGACTAGTTCTTTTTGCAGCAGGATGCCAAGTCAACAAGGACTTTGAACTAGATCTGCACAGACCTTTTTTCCCCCCCATACTAAGTTCCCAGGAACAACTAAAAGGCTTTTAAAATAAAATAAAAAAAAAAAATAGAAGCCAGATTTCACTAGAATATGCTAGAATAAATAGCTTTATAAAATAATCTAAGTAACTAAGGTAGACAGCAATGATAAGGTTTTATATGCAAGTCTTCCCTCTATCCATTGTGTATAGGGCCTTGCTAGTAATAGCTCAAGTTACTTGTTGTAACTCAAGCTCACACGGTCCCTCTGGTTTTATCACCCCTGAGGGTCCCTCATCTATTCCCAGACCCCAAGCTCACCAGCTCTGTTTGTCCTTCTCCTCTCAGACCTTGAACTCTCAGATCTTTGTAGCATCTTTCCTCTTACCTACCAATATCCAACAAGCTCTCTCACAGTATACACAACTGCTTCCCACTCTCCTGGAAAGGTCACCAGCCCCAGTAACCGCAAAGTAGCCAAATGTATAGACCAAGACCAAATCACATCCCTACAGAAACACAGAGTGACCTATAGAAAGCTCTCTTGGAGTATAATCTTCAATGGAAATTCTTTCAGGGTGAGATTCTGGTCTTTATATCACTTACTCATTTAAATATGAGAGCCTATCCTTCACTGCCACAGGTGTTTCATATGAAACCAGAGTTAACTACCTAGAGATAGAGGAAATTGCTCAGTGCTCAGGGGAATTAAACCTTATTTTCCTCCCCAGCACGACCAATGGAGTGGAATACTTGCAGTATTTCTATTGACCTCAGCAAGACTTACTTTCCTTCTTTTACTCAGCAGTTAAGTCTTTCCCTTTAGGAATGTAATGTCTAACTGTAGATACTGAGGTGTTGGTATTTTGACCAGATATTTTAATTAAAATGCCTCAAAGCATACAGGTAAGTATTAAAGCATTTCAGCCTACATGAATTTTGTATTTACCCACAACCTATATGCTTCAGGTAGCTATGTTCAGCCTGAACCAACTTTGCTCCTCTCTTTACTGTGTTGTCTCACAGTTCAGTGAATTAATACATAAAGTGGAGACAAAACTACTCATTTTTGCTGATGCAAAAGTATGAAGGCATAGGACCTATAATGCAGGTCAGGCCTAGGCAGGTGGCCCAATGGGAGCTGAAATGGGTCCCCTGGGGTGGGGCGGGGGTGCCAGGTGAGGTTGTTCAGGGCCATTAATGCCCATTAGTGCTCTCAGGACACTAATCTTCAGCTGTGTATCTATCAATCAAGTAGGGTTGTTTTTTTTTTCACCAGAGAGATTTTATAAGGCATACTTTTGGGTTCCCTTCTCACAAAATTATTTTCCTTAATTCACAATTTCTTATCTTGGTTCAAGGGGAAAAAGGAGCTTCTGCTACAGTAAAAAAATTTACCTGAGCATACTACATCTTTATCATCCACAGAATGATAGAAACCTTATTGCTTTCAAAAAAACCCCGGTAACTAACAGAGAAATTAAATTCACCACAGCAGTTATAATGTAATGACACAGTGTAATGAATTTCAGATGCTACACAGAGCAGCTCTGGTCATTAGAATCATTTTTCATAGCTTTAATTGCATTTTTTCACTTAGTCCAGGTCATCAGTATATCTATCCTCCTTTTTCTCAAATGACCTGCTTCTACTAAAAATAGATGGCTCAGAGTTGAGGTTGGACTTTATTCACCTTTTGAATGGATCAGCTGCTCCTCCATGCACGCCTCAGACACCTGCCTGTCCCTCAGTAGGCATTTCCAAATGAAATGAAAGACAAGAAAACACCAAGAAATGAAAGGTTGATGAGCCTTTTGGTTAGCCTGAAAACCATTACAGAGCTTCCTCTTCTGTTGGTTCATGTTCAGACAGGGTTGGTGCTGTACAGCTGGTGAGTAATGACTCATTTATGACTGACTTTGCTATTCTTCAAGACAACTGTTACTAAAAAGTCACCTGAGCTCTGAAAATGTTGCTGTTTCCCTTTCCTCTATTGAAATAAAATATTCAACTGATGCAATGTGCAATTTAAAAAGGTGGTTTCTTTTTTGTTAGGTAGTTGAAATCAAAATGGTATTAGGTTTACAGTGTAATTACTAGATGAGACAAAGGTTATTCTGCCTGTTTTCCTGTAAGAGATGAACATGCTGTCTGCCATAGCTTATATAGTACATTTCAATTATGTGTAGTTTCAGACAAAGAAGAAAAGAACAAGCAGCAGGTAAGAAGTGAACTTGTAATCATTAAAATTGTGAAAGTGTAGTCTCTGTATATATCATATTAAAATTACTGCACGAGGACAGTGTGCTATTGTAAGTCTTCTAGGTTCTGTATAGTCTCTATGTCTTTATTTATTTTATCTGCCTTTGAGGGTGGCATTCACCCCTACAAGAGGGACTACAAGCAAGAAAAGGGGACAACTGTCATGATTATGTCACTTTCTAGCCTTTTTTTTTTAATGAGTAATGCAGGGTTTCTACCTCTTTTTGCATGAACTGGAGATACTAACAAGTGTTGTTCCTTTACAGAAACCCCTATGCCAAATGAACTGTAGGCACATCTTATTTTGGCATAAATTTTTAAAGAATGGACTTGTGAAATGGAGGTGCCCTCCAAAATGGGCAAATATACCAGGGATAAAATAATTAAGATCAAAATACTTAGGGTAACTTACTTTCTAGGTGAATGTAATTACAGCCAAAATAGTTAGGTATAAAAGCCTCTATACAGCTTTGAGAACCAGAGTTATTTTGGTATATATTTTAACTAAAAAACATTAATACCATATGCTATAGGACTGTGTTCAAAGCACATTTACGCTTAGGTAAAATTATTCATAGTAGTATGAAGGTCACCATAATAGCGGACATAATAAAGGTTAACGGCATAGAAGCTCATCATCACCCAAACCAGAACATTTAGAAAAAGCATTGCAGTGTGCTATATGTAAAGTAATGACCTTTCCATGTGATCTGCATAATTTTCCTGTTTTGTGTTGATCTTCACCTACACAAGTGCCTTCCTATCTCATGCATATGTTTGATACAGGGGCCTCCTACAAAATGTCAATAGAAAGTTGCTGAATAAAACATAATTGTTCATGTTCTTCAACACGAGGCTTCACCTAGAGAGACAGACAGTTACAGGCAAAACACTATGCTAGAACTGCTAGGAAAGGCACAGAACTTGTCGGTGGTACATTTTAAAAAAAGATTATTTTATGTTTATTAGTCTCAAGTATAAAATCAGGCATTCATATTTGAAATTAGTCTCTGTAAGGATACACGTGGCTCTAACACCTTCATAAGCATGAAGAGAGGGTGCCAAAGTCTTGTCAGGCCTGGTTGATGTTGCTTCTGACTGGAAAGGGAATCTAAATCAGGTTTTTAGATGATGATAAATTTTCTCCCATGCCAGCCAGGTTTCCCATCCTCTACAGCAATGCTCCTACTGTTATAACAATATAAGTAAGGTAATAATGCTTTCCCTGGTCTCCCGGGGTAGAAAAGCACTCTTTTCATTCACTACCTATAGTTTGTTATAATAGTGAAGAAATACTTTGGGAAAGATTTCATAATCCTCGTGCAATCCATGCCAACCTGGGTTATCCCCACCCTCTGAAAGTACCTGAATGAAAACAGTGCACAGAGCCCGCATGTTGTGTCCCTCTGTAGGAGCAAGGTCGACAAGATCTCATGCTCCCAGCCCTTGCTGAACCTATGAATCAGGTGTGCTTATTCAGGACCCTAGGACATTTAATTAGACCAGGATTTTAGAGGTGCAGTGTGAAGAGAATAGCTCATCCCAGGCAGGAAGCACGTCGCTTGGCAGGCAGTTCTTATACCTTTGGTGTACCAACTTTCATTCTGAGTAATAAGTCAGAATATTTTTTTAATGAGACCCAGCAATACAGCTTAACATAGGCATGTGTTCACATAGGCCGTCTTCATTAACGTAAATCTCTTTTCCCCTCTAAGAGGCAGCTGCATTTTCTGCAACATCAAAACTCCACAATTTCCCAGAGAGCCCATGAAAGTTAAACTAGATAGTCTTATGACAAAGTAAGTGCTTCGTTAGTGAGGCTCCTATCCTTCTTGCATCCTCCCTGAAACACAACCTTACCTCTTTTCAGTCTTTTGATACATTTTTAAAATGTAACAGAAAGATTTTTTTTTTTATATTTCCAAATGTTTTTATTGCAGCGTCACAGGCAGACCAAGTTCATAAATTCTTTCTATCAGAATATTAAAAAATAGCTTCCTTCCTTCCAAAACAGCAGTAGAAACAAAACAAAACAAGAGTGAATTAATTCCTACTGCAAAAGACACACATAAGTCTTCCTTTTCCCACTGGAACTGTGAACACATTAGTTTGCTATTCACCCAGGAATCCCTCCAGTTATGCACCCTCCATCCTATTCTTTCAACTAGAAATTATGAAACATTTCTAACAAATACATCCCAAAAAGGCAGTTTATTGTTGTTAAAATAATTGGAAATCTACATTTCATCACTCATTGACACGTTTCTTATTATCTGTCACAGAATGCGGAAAGTTACATATTTATGACCAAACCTGGCAGTGCTCTCCAGATTTATATACCAAACACAATCTCCTCCAATTTACAGCTTCAGTCAACACATCTAATACAGTGCATACATTTCCAATTATTCTTCCACTGCAGCAAGGCAAATACCAGCTAAGATGCAAATTAGCTGCTAAACATACAGCCCAACCTCACACCCAGAGCTTTCGTGAGATCACTCTAGAGAGGAATTTACAGATCAAGTTAGCTGACTAGTAATTGACTTTTTTAAATTTTTTATGGGTTAATTTTGCCAAAACTAGGAACGCATCTGTTTCAGCTAATTCAAGGTAATTCACTTAAATTATTATTCAGACTGAAATGACTCAGCAGTTTTAAGGAGTGTTCCTTACGTACGCTGTCTGTGGAACTAATCCCATAATCAACAACAGAAAATTCAGCAATTTAACATCAGAACCATTAAGGCATTGATAATTTTTGAAGGTCTGGTTTTAGGCTTATCCAAAGCCTGCTGGGAGTGGGGGGAGCCATTCTTTCCAATCTTCACTGGATCAAAACACGAGTATTAGAGTATTTTCTGTAAAATGACAGTGTATCTATCAATATGCCAATTAACATGACCACTTAAGAAAACTTTTGTGTTAAATATTAATATGTGTATTACTCAAATAGCTGAATACATTTGTCTCTAGCTTTTGTCACCCAGAGGAATATTTTATCACTTCCGTCTATTATATTCCAAAAGTGTGGTTTCCTGAAAAATATCTGAAGACTAATCCTGTTCACTTCAGTATCAGTTCCTAGTATTGACAATATGACTAGAAATGTGGGGGGAAGGTCAGGAGAACAGAAGCAGCACTGAAGTTACTTGGAGATTTCAATTCAAGATAACATAATTCAATTAGACTTTGCTTAGATTTAAACAGTTTTTATAACAGCAAAATAAAGAACTAAAAGTTAATAAAATGAAGGGAATACAAGACCCTGAGTGGCAACCAACCAGGAAAGATTCCTATTCTCATGGCAAACGTGGATTTTTCTGCTTCAGAAGGAAACAAAAATAAAATTTACAAGTATGTTTTTTCCAGTCATTCCTTTTCTCAGTAATCTCTTCTCCAATATACACGATATTTCTGAACTTCTTTTGAACCAGAATTTCTAGGCCTTCAGCAGATCAGATGTTAATTTCAGCAGCCTGAAGACATGTTCTTAACACGCAAGAGGTACTCATTAACACCATTAAAACCTGAAAGAAGCTTTTATTTGCCAGATATTTCAAGATTTCCGTTGATAGATTGTGATTACCCTCATGTAAGAGTCAGAGTACATCAAACTTATACAACTGTTTCACACTTAACCATTCTTCCAATTCATACAGTTCCCCTCAAAGAACTTGGCTATATAGCATGGCAAATCCTTCATAAATCTAGCTGAACCTTTTTTAGCATTTGTATGATAATCTGCGTTTTCTTACTTACGAATGTTTTGTCTCTCCTGTTTCACTGACAATGAAAATAATATTTTGAGGTAGCTACAAAAACTAACTTCCAGTTACAAGAGTAGCAACCCGTGAGTCAAAACAGTTGTGCTTTATTCCCAAGTCTTCCTGTGACCTTCCCCGCAAACTAGGGCAAGTCACATCAAATCTCTCTTTTCTTTTGTTTGCTCTCTTGATTTACCCTTCTGGAAGCTCCTCTGAGAACAGACTTTCCATGTACCTATCAGTGTCCCAGGGAGGCCTCACTCTCACTAAGGTCTTCTGGGTCTTTCATGTTAGATTCTACGTATTAAATAATGAATAGGAGATACTACTTGTTTGTGGTTTACAAACACACATGGGTGAAGTGTTAACTTTTCTCTCGCCAAAACAGCCAGGATTTTCAGAATATGATATTGCAGGACTGCCACAGAGAAAAAGGGTACTCAATGTGGAGGAGAGATACCCAAGCAGTTAATGTCACTGCCCTAAAGAAGGGGTCCCTGTATGAAAATTAGAGATACAGAGAAAGAAAAAAGTGAACTTGTTTACATCTCTTCTTCCTATCCTTGAGGGCATAAGTAAATATTACAGAAGAAAGACATGATCTGAGATTCTGTTTTTATTCTGGCACCGGAAAAGAAATCTAGCTTTAATTTTTTGTCATGATGCAGTGGAGTTAATTAGTTTGCAAAAAATCAGTAATGCAAGCATTCCTGTTTAAGAAGATGTATACTGCTGTACAAATGTTTTGATCTCAGTTATGGAATATGATGATTGTTCCCTGAAGTTGTAACGACTTAAATTTATCCTTTACTCAACCCTCAGACTACAATTTCCAAGGAAATTCTCAGCTCATCTCCATTAAGGCAAACTATGTTGCTTTTTGTTTTCCCCACTTATTTGTCTTTCCCAGGCTGAATATAATTTAAGGCATCTCTTGAGACAGTAGTGGAGGGCGAAGAAGAAACAAACAGAGAAATAAGAGAAGAAAAAAGAAAGAAATCTTGCTAAATTAACTCTGTTCACAGAAAAGCTCTGAAAACAGTTATATTCTCATCTAGGCTGAGAAGGGAATATTAGTTTTGTATATAACACAATAAAGCAGTAAAATTTTAAAATGCACTCGGCAACTCAGTACTGAATTTTCTATTATCAGTTACAATTCAAGAAGCTGAACTGTTTGCCTAAGGGACATATCAAGGTTTCCTGTACCAGTGTTTGAGGTATTTTTTCCACTACGTATGGGATACCTGGTTCGGAAATAGCCTCAGAATCTTCTCTAATTCTTAGGCTCAAAATAAGCAAACCCTTACAGATATGTTTAATTAATGGGTTCAAGAACATTGAGTATAGATGAATATAATAAAAAGAAACTACTGAAAGCAAGCTGTAAAGACAACTGTGTTAAGATAATTTAATTGTAGTAAAAAGTTGGAAATCTTAGGTATTTTCTAAACAAGAGAAGGTAGTTGAAAGCCATTTTTAGCAAATAGCTCAAGCATCAAAACTGAGCAACAATTTAGAGCATCACTTCCTCCACCGATGTAAGTGCAGAGGCTCAGGCTTTAAAAAAGCAAGGTCCTCCCAGAGAAAATAAACGGTATTTATTTACATCCAATGTACAGAAAGATTTGTAAAAAGATACAAATGAGTAGGCCTAAAACTTTTTAAAATGTTGTTTCCATGGAGGCATTTTTGTTAACAAATGAGCCGTGACAGGAAATGGAGGATATTTCCCAACTGTGAAGATCTTTATGAGTCTGGGGTGACCAGAAGTGCTGAAGTTTGGCTCAGGCAACTGCTCAAAGTAAAAAGATGGGAACCTAGGAAAAGGGACCCAGAAAGAGTGCTTCAGGAGTGCCTTGTTAGCATGGTTTTCGCTCAGGTAGTAGAAATACTCGCCAAGGAGGCAGCTGCAAAACTTATCCGGGGCAGCCAGGAGCTGGGCGGGTGAAGTGGAGAAGCACCAGCACGCTGAGCACAGGACGGAGCTGAGCACAGGACGGAGCTGAGCACAGGACGGAGCAGAGCCGGACTGCCCGCGGGAGCAGGGGCCACGGGACGTGAACCGCGCAGCCAGCTGCTGCCGGGATCTGGCCCAGGATGAGCAGGGCAGGAGACGCGACAGGGACCTGAAAATCACAAACCGAGAGAAGGTTGTGGCCGAAGCAGTGGGAAGCAAAGGGCAGCCCCAGCTAATGGTCTTGCCAAGAAGAGGACTGTACACTGTTTTAGATTCCAGGAGAGCAATTTTAGGGATGGCAAGTCATCTCATTGCACTGTAAATTATCCCGTTACCCTTCCCCCTCAATAAATTAGTTTTCATCAAATCAATCGATTCAGGTCTGAAAGTGGAAAAAAGGTAGCTAGCTTACTGAGCCTCGGACAGCCCACTTTAATTTCCCTGAGATTCTGGGGAAGGCTGAAGCTGGCATTTATCAGCGATCCATAAAATTTCAGTTGGGTATTTTTGCTGCCGATCAAGTTCTGGACTAACTTTCTTTATTCCCAAATCCACACAGTGAAAAGGGATACATAATTCCTTCTTCAAAATAAAAATAAGACCCTTTCATTGAAAAACAAATATTGAAACAATTTAGACAGAACTTGAACATTTTCACTTTTTAACCTTACTGTTCCTGGCCACTTTAAAATTCCTCTTCTTTACTTGCTCCTGTGCACCTTGGGGTTGATTACCCCGTGGTTCAGTCTTTCATCCAAGCTTGACTGAGATCTAAAAAAATACAGTGGGTTTTTTGGTTTTGTTTTTTACCAAAACGCTCTTGTGCACAGAAGCCCTGGTAAGCATTTTCAGACTAACACTAAAATACCTGTTCAAGACTAAATACAGCATAGGAGAACCTGCTGCTGTTTCTCAAAACACAGCGGTACATGCCCTGCTTTTGGCACCCACCCTGGAAGTGAGGGAAAATAGGTTCTCTCTTCAACTCCTTGGGATGAAACTCCTTGTACTTTCCCGGCGAGCACCCAGCACCCTCTCCTGACCTAGGCAGGCACTTTCCACTAATCTTTTTTAGTATTTCCACTGCGCAGATGAAAAGTTGTGCCCAGCTGGGAGCAGGTCTGATTCTCCAGCCCTTATGGTCAAGAATAGAGAATTTGCAACTCCAGATCTCTGCATTAAATTCTATCATTACATGAAACTAAAGCAAAGTATAGTAACTTCAACAGGTGAAATAGAAATTGCCTCCAAAATAGTCTATGTTTCTGAACAGACAAGAAGGAAGATTCTGTAGCAAAAGGAATTGATGTTGTATCTCTTCCTCTTGCTTGACAAACTTTTTAATCCAGAGGACCTGGAAAGGAGAGGAATGGTAGTCTGGCATTTCCTCCTCTAGTCATGTTTTAGAATACAATATATTCTTTTATTAAGATAAGGGTGATAGTTGCTTACTTTATGGAGATATTCACAGGTTGTGAATTCTTAATGTTGTGAAAATACAACTTCTTGCAATTTTAATTGAGATTTCAAAGCCCCAAAGAGTGAGCCTCAAAAGTAATCTGAGGAAGTTCACATGCATTACCCTATGGACCTCAGGCACCTCATTGCACTGGAAAACTTGGCTGTAGTTTCGCCCTCAGATACCTAGTAACTACAGGCTGCAGTTTTCAGCTTTCACAGTGCTAAACATTTGTTTGTTTTAGGTTTTGCTCAAGTGTGCCAGGAAGCAGCATGAGCAGGCTACTCCACGGTGGAGGCTGAGCTGGGAGCTGAGGGCGACCCAAATGGAGGCCATGCCCACCCTGACTGGGCACCGTCTGGGGGCCAGTGATGGTGCTGGAGTCTGCCAACAGCTCAAGGATCATCAGACTAGGTTTGTCATATCTCTGCTGGTACTGGCTTTCTTAACAGAAATCTCTGAAGCCCGAGTTTGGTTTCCACATCCCATATTACCATCATTTAGGAATGAGAGAGAAGAACGTACCGTAAGACTCTGTTCTCCTACCCAACTCTGCTGAACTCGCAACAGGGTGATAAACATGTATGTGTACAACATCTATCCAAGAACTTCATACTTGGATCTGTATTGCTAGGGTACCTCCATAGAAATACAGAAACAAAGTCTGCTAAGCACTCAAAAGGAGGAGCAGAAGTGGAGGTGTGGTTGGTGGTCTGTACCGGAAACTCCCAACAGCTTGTCCAACACCCAAAGGCTTGCGCAGAAAAGTAAGGCAGAATAGGTAACAACAATATAAATTGTTTTTTGGAATGATCTTTAGTAAGCGAATTGCTTGTCTAACCACCAAAATAATCTTTTTTTTACAGTAGTTATTTATAATCCTCTGTGAGTCTTAAAGGCATTTCAGCATCTTTAATTATTTACACAACGGTTCTTGTTACAGTCAGGTATAGGAATAAACTACAGATAAAATGTAAGCCTATGGAGTAGTTTTCAGGCTCAGGACTCTTCTACAGTCTCCATAGAGCACTGATAAACTACTATAGTGAAGAAAGTAGGTCCTTTCCAGTCATTTAAAATTTAAAAATAAATTACCTGCCCTTAATCTACGTAACAATATTGTCCCTGAAAAATAAGAGGCAAAATAAGAAAACATAAAATGGAGAGAAAATACAGAATAAAGAGAGAGGCATGTGAGGAAATAACAAATGTTCTCGCAATTGTATTCATTTGCAGAGGAATGAGAGGTAGGAGTGGTCTCTACTAAAAAAAAAAAGCCAGCGAAAGTCATAATTGTAGTGGTTCTCTTGCTGAGGTTGGGGGGGGAAAGGCTTTCAACAGAACAGAGTCAAAGCTTGACAAATTACATCGTTCAGATGACAAACTGGAGACAATAACTCCAGGAGAAATCATCGTGGGCTGATGTGCCGCAATGCGTTTAAAATACTAGATAAATAGATACAATCACCAAAATAAAAGACTACTTTGCCACTTCAGCATTTCATAGCCCTTTTGCAGATGTCTACATCAAGGAATTGTGAAAGTGGCTTAAAATTTTCTTAATACTAATCACAGAGTAGGGAACATACTCGCTGTAGGCAGGCATTCAGGGCCTCCATGATTGCTTTTCAATGGCATCCAGTTGACTGGCAGCTGTCACTATCTATTTATTTGTAGGAAATACTCATCTTACCTTTAAAATTTTTAAAGGAGAATAAAGATGGATTTTAAAATATTTGCCTGGAGGGCCAACAAAACAAACACTGAAAAAATAAGGCGTTTTTATACGCAAAGACAATGACTTGAAAATGGAGGTAAAGGACTGCAAAGCTTGAGTATTTTTTTAACTGAAATCACAAATAGTTCATAATATTTTAGCTTGCTCAGTTGAGACTTAAATGACTGTATGTTTTGACTACGATAAAAAACATCCCCATATTTTTTGTTATGATCACAACTGTCTGAATAAAATTTGTATGTAACCTCTTGCTGGTCTTTGAGAGGACAGTCATGCTTAAGGGTATCTATCTTGTAAATCATACACTGGCTAAAATATAAGTGTCAAAGTTCATGGGCTATGAAAACCATAATATCTCAAAAAGTTCTTGTATGTCAGCATAGAGGGATTGGTAAAGGTTAAAAATACATCCTTAAATAAAAAATAACTACCAAGTTTTCATGTAAGTGTTAGCAACAAGGAGGATTTGCATAACTGACTGTAGTTTGGAGGTTATCTGTATGCAAACAGCATCAGTAATATTTCATATCTTCTTGTACAGCCTGTGAGGGGAAGTTTGCTGACATGTCTTTCTTTAGACCAGCCACATGCCGTGGCACCTAAAGACAGCCTGGTGGATGAAATGCTGTTAGCCATTTTTACAACAGAACAGCTCTGATTCAAAATCACTTCTATAACATTAATGGATAACACTAACAACAGTAAAATTAAGATATACTCCAGATCTCTGACCTTTACTAAATCGCCCCCCCAAAAAACCCAAATGCCCATATTGTCTATATTTTGAAAAATGAGGGATATTTTTTATAAAATAACAGAATTTTTTGAGAGGAACTCACAGCCACTTTTGAAGGTTCAGAATTATTATTTTTTTCCTAGCTCAGTTAATTTACTTACAGTCAATAAATACTTTAAAGTTAAAAAAAAAAATCAAAACTGAAAAACTTGTTTCTTTTCACTAAAAAGTTAGTTATGAGACATAAAAGACAAGGTGAACTCCACTAATTTCAAAATCTTGGATTACTCAAAATATGCACAGCTTTATATCTTAATAAAGCACTGTCTTTTCAGTGCCAAACACATTCTAATAACCCTTCTTTTTTGTTGCATATTCATCATTATATTTTATTAATTTTATTCAAATAGTAGCTTCCCGATATTTTAAATTCTATTTCTGTTTTCATCTTAAAGTAATTCAATGCAAACTAAGAACTAAATACAACTTCTGAAAATTAGAAGAAGTGGGATTCATTTATGATATAAAATCTTGCAATCTATGCAAAAAATAAATGTTAGATTGTTTTTAGCCTTGTATATAGTAAGCCTGTATATACTTGGGGAAAAAATGTACCACATATGTTCAAACTTTATATGCAGCTGTTCATCAATTTAGCAATAAACCCTAATGTTTCCTTGGGGGAGGAAAGGGGAGCAAAAAGTAGAATCATAGAATCATGAAATAGTTTGGGTTGGAAGGGACCTTTACAGGCCATCTGGTCCAACCCCCCTGCAATGAGCAGGGACATCTTCAACTAGACCAGGTTGCTCAGCCCTGTCCAACCTGGCCTGGAATGTTTCCAGGGATGGGGCACCTACCACCTCTCTGGGCAACCTGGGCCAGTGTTTCACCACCCTCCCCGTGAAAAATTTCTTCCTTATATCTAGTCTAAGTCTGCCCTCTTTTAGTTTAAAACCGTTACCCCTTGTCCTATCACAACAGGCCCTGCTAAAAGGTTTGTCCCCATCTTTCTTAAAAGCCCCCTTTAAGCGCTGGAAGACTGCAACAAAGTCTCCCCAGAGCCTTCTCTTCTCCAGGCTGAACAACCCCAACTCTCTCAGCCTGTCCTCACAGGAGAGGTGCTCCATCCCTCTAGTCATTTTGGTGGCCCTCCTCTGGACCCGATCCAACAGGTCCATGTCTTTCCTGTGCTGGGGGCTCCAGAGCTGGACACAGGACTCCAGGTGGGGTCTCCCCAGAGCAGAGTAGAGGGGCAGAATCACCTCCCTTGACCTGCTGGCCACGCTGCTTTGGATGCAGCCCACGATACAGTTGGCCTTCTGGGCTGTGAGTGCACATTGCCGGCTCATGTCCAGCTTTTCATCCACCAGCACCCACAAGTCTTTCTTGGCAGGGCTGTTCTCAATCCCTTCATCCTCCAGCCTGTATTGATACCGAGGGTTGCACCGACCCAGGTGCTGGCCCCTGCACTTGGCCCTATTGAGCCTCATGATGTTCACATGGGCACATTCCTCAACCTTGTCCAGGTCTCCCTGGATGGCATCCCATTCCTCAGGTGTGTCAACTGCACCACTTAGCTTGGAGTTGTCTGCGGAGTTGCTGAGGGTGCACTCGATCCCACTGTCTATGTCACTGATGAAGATATTAAAGAGTACTGGTCCCAGTACAGACCCCTGAGGGACATCATTCGTCACTGATCTCCACCTGGACATTGAGTCCCCGTCTGGGTGTGACCAACCAACCAATTCCTCATCCACTGAACAGTCCACCCATCAAATCCATCTCTCTCCAATTTAGAGAGAAGGATGCTGTGGGGCACTGTGTCAAAGGCCTTCCAGAATTCTAGAGAGGTGACATCCATAGCTTTTCCCTTGTCCACTGCTGTAGTCACTCCATCATAGAAGGCCACTAGGTTGGTCAGGCAGGACTTGCCCTTGGTGAAGCCATGCTGGCTGTCTTGAATCACCTCCCTGTCCTCCATGTGTCCTAGCATAGCTTCTAGGAGGATCTGCTCCATGATCTTCCCAGGCACGGAGGCAAGGCTCATGGATTGGTAGTTCCCAGGGTCCTCCTTGCTACCTTTTTTAAAAATGGGTGCAATGTTTCCCTTTTTCCAGTCTCCAGGGACTTCACCTGACTGCCATGACTTTTCAAATATGGCTTGGCAACTACATCGAACTAAGAAGCTGATATGTGAATCAAAATTTGTGCATGTTCATTAAACTGTGGGTAAAGCAGGTGGTTTAAGCTACTTCGACTAAGTTAGTCCCCACTAGTGACCTATGCTTGGAGTTATGCTTTGGTATTGGCACATATTTCAGCCTCTGTAGGCTAAAACCCAGGTACCCTTCTTGGCATATATAACATAATTTGCTATGTTGCTGATTTTTTACTACTTTATTTCATACTATAGATAAAAATATTTTTAAAATATAAAAAATTCTGTTTAGTCTTAGTTTTTCAACAAACAATTTTAATTCTATGAACTGGAAGAACATGCTGCTACATATGACATTCAAAGAATTCCATATTTTTAGTAGTCACTCAAGTATTCCTTTGACATAAGGGATTCTGTATGATTAGTTGCAAGGCTCTGTGTAGAGACAATCTTTAGAGGAGGATATATGTGAGCAGCAGGATGGCTGCTCACAGTCCTTGACTGTGATTAAAATCAGTTCCCAAGAATGAATTACTCCTTGGGCTTAAGACATCTGAAATGAAAGCTTCTGTGTACGCTGCCTGTTTCCCTGCATGGTATGTTCTCTGCTTGGTTTCTATAATGGAAAGAAACCAGTTACATCTGCTGTCATAGACAGCCCAGATCTCTCTGAAAGGCTGTTTGGATTATACCTTGCAAAAGCACATTTCAAACCATCCACACCTAATGGAGAAGGCACAAATGCTCCTTTTACCTTCACCCTGCTAAGTTTCAGCCACTTTGTCAAGCATTTTTTTTCTTAATCATTGACATGTGGGAAAATGCAGATGTACAGCAGTATCTGGGCCCCTCACTACAAGAAGGATGTTGAGGTGCTGGAGCATGTCCAGAGAAGGGCAACGAAGCTGGTGAGGGGTCTGGAGCACAAGTCTTATGAGGAGCGGCTGAGGGAACTGGGGTTGTTTAGTCTGGAGAAGAGGAGGCTGAGAGGAGACCTTATCGCTTTATACAACTACCTGAAAGGGGGTTGTGGCGACGAGGGTGTTGGCCTCTTCTCCCAAGTAACTAGCGATAGGACAAGAGGAAATGGCTTCAAGTTGTGCCAGGGGAGGTTTAGATTGGATATTAGGAAAAATTTCTTCACTGAGAGGGTGGTCAGGTATTGGAACAGGCTGCCCAGGGAGGTGGTGGAGTCGCCATCTCTGGAAGCGTTCAAAAAATGTGTGGATGTGGCGCTTCAGGACATGGTCTAGGGGACATGGTGGCACTGGATTAATGGTTGGACTTGATGATCTTGAAGGTCCTTTCCAACCTAGTGTTTCTGTGATTCTGTGATCTGTTAGCAAGTTTTACAAAAAACAGAGATTGCCCAGATGATTACTCAGTAAAGAACCATAAATATCATTAATTTTGAAAGATTTAATATACTCGAAGACTAGAGTATAGAGGCGTTACAATCCTAATGATATTTTATTAATATAAAAATAGATCTCCTTGGCAGCCCCACCCAACTTTACACTGTCTACCTGTATTCTGTGAATGCAGGGGAAAATATAGCACGAGTAAAGCAGAATGGAAAGGAGTCTAGTTTTATAGTGCCTTTCATACGTGTGTCTTTAGCTAATGACATCCAAATGTGCACCTGAGAGCATCATCTGACATCCTTTGCCTTTCTCCTAAAGAATTTGCCTGCAAGCATTTTTCATTGTGTCATTTATATGCAGTTTTATTAAATAAAGGAAATGTAATGGCCTGCTGACCATTTTACTTTTGTGTGTGTCAAAAAAGATGTATTATAGTAATTAAATTGTACTCGTTATGCCTAGTTCCTACCTATATTTCTGAGCTGATTTAAAAGTATATGAACGACAAGAAAGAACCAAATGATAAATAATGAGTCAGTGGGTTTATTCTAATTAATATAATTACAGATTGGCTGTACCTCAACTATGTCTCGGGTCTTTAAATGAGTCTCAGTTATAAATGGAAATCAGCAGCAATCTCTCCCTCAATTTGAGGTTAAACCATCTTTTCCTATATTCACATGGCAAAGTGCCTTAATATTGACTATCTTTCCCCAGGAAATGGCTAAAATATATATATGTGAATTATTCTTTTCTAAAATTCAAAATCTTCTATCCCCCTCCCCACTAAAAAAAAAAAAAGAGAAAGATAAAGGACAATTAAGAACCAAAACCAATCACAGAGCCCCCCCCAACTCTTGTTGGCCAAATCAACTTCTCTTTACCCTGCTCGTTTCCAGACTTTGTTCCCCCAGAGCACACAAGATGTGACACCGAAACCCCAGTCCCTGAGGATAAAATTCTTTGAGTGCTCCATTACACATCTCATTTCACAGCCTGCTGAGCCTCCTGTGTCCCCCTGAGCACTCACGAGCTGAAGATGGGTGAAAGGAGCCGGAGCATCCAGGCACACAGAGATGCCATGGGCAGCAGGATGTGGTCCCTGGGATCGTGTGGCTGCTACACCTCAGAAACCACGACCCGGGAGCACACCAAACACCAGCTGTGTCTCACTGGCTCTACCAGCCAGTTGCCCTGGCTCAGAGGTGCTGGGCAGGCACGTGCTCTGAGATCCTGCCAGTGTGATCACGCCAACAGCCGGGTACAGGATGTCCCCAGCCAGGCTGCTGGCTGACCGGTAGGAAGAAAGAAAAGGTTTGCTGCTCAGATTATGAACTCCAGGCTACCAACACACTTGCCTTCTTCATGTCAGCACTGATATATATATATCATAAATGCATATGCCACAGAGATTATTAAATAGGGCGTGTGCATGCGGACTCAGAGAGCACTGGAGGTGGAGAGGGGACGCTGATCATGGCGTACTGACCAATCTAGGGCACTCGAAGGTGCACGTGGTTCAGACTGCAAGGGAATGTGCCTGGAGGCTCTCTGTTTCTCCCAAGATTTCTCCCTGACAAAAGAACTGTGGTGTTCTTCAAGCTACTCCAAAGGGACTGTAAGGACTGGACAACACAGCTGTGGGGAGGCTACCACCTGGATGGTAGATACAGTCATTATATCTCAACTTTTTCATATCAATCTCAGGGCAATATTCTTAAATTCAGAATTTTAGAAGTATCCCGGTGGTATGTGCACAAGTGCGAATACACTGCATGTATGCATCCCAAGGGCTTTTTGTACAAGAGGCCCAAATGCGTACATATGCTGAGAACATTGCATGTACAGTGTGGATGCACGCAAAACTATGCATACTTCTCCAGCAGACACATCTGAAAACGAATAATCCTTTTTATCAATATGTTCTAGAAAATATTATCATGTATTAAAAACACTGAAGAGATCTGCTAATTTCATTTGTCTCACATCAACAACTGTTCCAACAAAGATTAGCACTTTAACATGGAAGTACATAAACCCAGTATGTGAATCCATCATTTATGTCAGTGAGCAGAAATGCTCACTGTAGATCCATCACACAGGTTACTTGTGCTGCTTGATATTGTGAAAGGAGTTTTCAAATTTATAACTATTTCACTTTGGAATAAGTCCTATGGTTGCTTCTAACTTGGATTATCTTGAAAACCAGCCGGTTTCCACTGTACATTTTCATGTCTCTTAAACATTTCTATCCATTAGATATGAGGTTAGACTTAAGGAATAAAGACATAAAGGAAAATGGATGAGATAACTTTACCCATTTGGAATGTTTTTCTTTCATTCACTCCACCCTTCCTTCAAATGCACATAATGAAAAGCTAGTTAACTCACTTTATTTTCTTTTCCTGTGTGAGAGAAAAATGTGTCCACTGAAGGTGCTATGAAGTCCTCAGAAAATGGGAGACATTTTAATTCACTTTATTTTCTGATCTTCTCTGAGTGACAAATAGTTACTAGGCTTTTCAGAGTTGTCCTGGGATTCACAGGATCAGAGAATCACAGAAGGGTTGAGGTTGGAAGGGACCTCTGGAGGTTATCTGGTCCAACCCCCTGCTCAAGGAGGGCGATCTACAGCCGACTACTCAGAACCACGTCTGGATGGCTTTTGAATATTTCCAAGGATGGAGACCCCACAGCCTTTCTGGACAACCTATGCCACCCTCACAACGAAGAAGTGTTCAGAGAGAACCTCCTGTGTTTCAGTTTGTGCCCATTGCTTCTTGAATCCATGTAATTGGTAAAATAGAAGGCATAAACTTATGCTTCCCTACTGGGACTGCATCTCATAATTTAAATTATACTCCAATGTTTTTGACCAGTCCTGTTGCAACTGCAAAGACAATGAATCCAAAGCACATGATGCTTGAGTTTGGTAAGAGATCTCTTCAGTGCAGATTTAAGAATATTAGCTTATAAAGAAGCTTGTAGTAAGAGGGGTTTGGAAAACAGGTTAACTAAACATTTTAAGTTCTTTACAGTAAATTCAAAATACTTCCCATGTTTCTTTTAAAATTTGCTTTCCAACAAATAGTGCCTTCCTAGTGATCTGTATCTCTTTGGCTGTAACTCCTAATCAAATGCTGTAGAATTGGGCAATCTAATCAAGTCCTGAATATCTACTGGGGGAGAGCATCCAGCTAATTGCACCTGAAGTCATCAAGAAAACATTTGGTTAGAAAGCATCAGGAAGCCCAGCAGTGGGGCTGGCCCTTGGGCAGGGGAGGGCGGCCACAGGGGACACAAGGCCACCGGACAGGCACGTCCCTGGACCGCAGCCCTGTGACAGCCAGCCAGGCAGGCAGCACAGGCTGGGACCAAGGGCTGAGCTTGCAGCAGCCCCTAAGCAAGGGAGCAGCCCCCCTCACAGCCCACTCCCACTCAGATCCCTCCTGCCCATGGGGCTCAGGACCCATAGCTGCCTGCCCCCCCCACCCCTCCGCCCAGGGCTGTGCAGGGACCAGGGCCCGGCAGAAAACTTCTGAAAAATGTATTCTCCTTGTAATACGAAGGATGGAGAAATTCATGACTAACAGAAACGGCTCATGATATGACTCACAACTGTTTTCTCCTCCTAAGACAATTAAATTGAATTCACAAGGGTTTGCTATAACTTTTGTCTACAAAATCTGGAATTGGAAATCTCTGCAAAAGAGGTACAACATGAGAAATTAGCAAAAAGGTGACACAGTAAGCTGCTGACTTAGAGTAACATATCAGGCTCCTTTTACCTATTTACCTTTGTGTTTTGTTCCTGGTGACCCTGTTCACAGGCCTGTCGCCTCTCTGGTGTGGTTCTCACACTATAATTACATCTGCTGCTTTCAGATGGTGCCCACCTTTCCTTCCTCTGCAGTATAAATACTGTGTATGAATTCTATATCTAAAAACATACATATATAACATGCATTCTTTAATAACCACATATTCTCACTGATATATAGAGTTCTCTAGAGAACAGTACAATAAAACTCCATGAAACACTATCACCTTTGTTTAGAGCCATGTGAGGACCATCATCAGGAAAGTATGCATTTTGATTTACATTAAAGCAGTTGTGAGAGAGAAAACTTAAATTGGGAGCTTGTTTATATTCTCCTCCTTAAAAAATAATGAGCAAATGATCAATAAAGTCAAAAATTACATACACAGAGTAAATATTTTTTACTTTTTGCTTATAAACTTTTGAAACTAACTACTGAAACATATGAACTGATTCCAAGACCTTAGGAGGATTCTGCAAATATTAACCATGTATATCAACAATGAGTACATCAGAAGTGTAATAAAACAAACAAGAAGGAGGCAATAAATAGGCAATCATAAAACCCAACAGTTGTCACCCAGATCACCTAACCTTTCAAACATCAACTCTTCTGCCGAACAGGTTTGGGATTTATTTTAAACACAGAGATAACAATGCTTTTACGTATATTAATAGACTTTAAAAAATTGTTTCCAGACTACAGTATAATAGTAATAAACTAGTTTATTAAGTGAGTATGCTCTCTTCAGGCGGTTCACCTCATCTGCATTTTAATCTTCCATTTAGTTATTCTATTAAGACAGTAAATATATTTGCCAAAATTCTACATTAGAAGATAATGTCAGAATATTTAATTTACTAAATAAAAGCAATAAAATAAAAAAGGTAGAATAGTAAAACTAGAAGTTACTGACCCTGCTTTGGTCAAACTAAGAAAATACTGTCTTTGAAGAAGAGC